>NC_090448.1:1109982949-1110282949 GCF_031143425.1 Pleurodeles waltl | reverse complement strand
TTGGACAAGAACAAACTTAGGATTTAAACTGAAAGACTCTGGAAAACATAACTTTCTAACCTACACTTTTTAGTTTGCATGCAGCTCTTTGATGATAGTTTCTAGGTCACTGTGTTATATAAGGATTGTAGCCTATGAACTACAAATAACAAAATTATCTCTGTGACAAAAGCAGTTACCCACTGAGCGATCCACATAAAATGCAGTCCTGTGACCTGCATGGTACACATTCTTTTCGGTAGGCATAATAACCCTCTGCACTACTTCACTGTGAGTCAAAACTGCCACTAAACTAAATTCAAATCTCTCTCCAACATGGGCATTAATCATCAGAGTTTATTTTAAAAGCTGTTTTTATTTAAATATTACAACATATTCAACCGACACATACCTTTGGGTTACATTACTCATATCAGCACGAAGAAGGAGGAAGTACATTATTGAGAAGGGAGGATGGGGAGGAGGAGAGTACTGGATCCCATGGCACCTGGTGGCAGCATCTAACATCTTTCAATAAGCAACACCATCATTGTGCCCTATTACTCATTACCATGTCATGGGTGGTCGTCAGTTGCAGGCGAATGAGTGTCATATGTGTGATGTCTCTGTCATCCAGTCTGAGTGGGGGTGTAGTGGTGCAGAGCAACTGTTTGTTGCCATTGCAACTAGGTGCCAGGGTGTCGGCCTTTCCGAAACCACTGCCTTGAAGCCAAGTGCTGCCACTCTAGGTGGTGTAACTAGCCTCCGTGCTTACCAGCAGCTCACAATGTGGCGCCCCAGGCAAAGAATTTTGTGAGTGTATACACAGTCTGCTATGTCAACCATGCTAAAAGTCCGTGACTGATGCGCCTGGGGTACCAGCGCCAGCCTGCTATATCTTTGCTCAAGGAGGGCGAGTGTCAGTCTAGGCTTCAGTTCTAACTATGAAGGTGTACCAAATTCCTAGCCCAGCCACCATCACACTCCTGTCACTGAGAGAGCGGAGTGCCTGTGCATCTGCCCTGGCCCACTGCAGCAGTCCTCCCAGCCATTTGTGTACATCTGGGGTGCTCGGCACCTTCCAATGCATTGCAATGAGGCGTTTGAATAGTACAAATGCCAAGTCTATGAGCCAGTGTAACTGTTTGTCTCCCTTAGCCCTAGTGCGGATGCCAAATAGGCAAGACTCAGGAGTACAGAGTAGTGAGTGATTTGCCAGTTCTCCCATCAGTGAAGTAATTTTGTGCCAAGCCCGCTGTACAGACGGGCAGCTCCATGTCATGTGGTATAAAGTGGTGCCCTGTTCTCCCCAGCTTGGGCATTCATGAGTTGTGTGAGGGAACATAAAGAGGAGCTGGTGGGGGGCAAAATATGCTTGGTGTAAGTAATTACATTGAGTGAAGTGGAATCTTGGGTTGCAAGACACGTCCTTTATCAATCAGAGCACCGTAGTCCAGGCGCACTGTGTCAAAAGGGCTGGAAGGACCCTGTCCCATTGCGTCTGAGCTCCCTGCTGGTCTGTGTCAAGACTCTTAAGGAGAGCGCTGTACAACAAAGATATATCATGTTTGGCCTGATAGTACTGTACAGTGTGCAATGAGTAATGTTGTGGGTTCTGTGTTACCATTCTGCCATGTATTATGTATAAGTTGTTTCATCGCGCAATAAGTGAGGATCCGTCCAGGGCCTATGTTATAAGTTTCTTCCATGTCTGCATATGTCATAATGGAGCCGTCTCTAAAAAGGTTACCAATCGTGTTTATTCCAAGTGTTAATCACGGCTCCAAAGTGTGGTGTGCGTGCAAGTTCTTTGTGCCCTGTTTGTCAAGCAATGGAATCCTAGGAGAATAAGGTGGAATTGGGTCCCTACTGCGTATATATCGGCGACAGCACACACGGACTATATCCATCAAGTTATTTCCATGTAGGGGAGGACATGTGTGGTCCAACAACCATGGCAATACGTCCGTCTACCCAAGTCTATCATGTACCATCACTGTCTCCATATTAGGGGTATTCTGTAGTCAAATTAGCGGCAACACTCCTGTGTAAGTATGTTAACGCATCATCAGCATAAAGAGATACTATATGTTGTTTGCCCAGGTCTGGAATCCCCCAGCGCTGCGCCCAGAGGCGAAGATGAGCTGCCAAGGGCTCAATTGTTATCGCAAATAACAGTGGCGATATCGGGCACCCCTGTTTAGTACCACGACAGATAGGGAAACTCAGAAATGACACGTCCCGTCTTCATGCAGGCTGTGGGGTTAGAACACAATATACTAATCCAACTCAAAAATCCCTGACCAAAGCCCATGCCGCGGAATGCCTCTTTTAATAAGGGCCATCCAAGGGTGTCGAAGGCTTTCTTAATGTCCAAAGACACCGCAACTCTGTCGTATTTCCCTTTTGGAGTACCATCTATTAAGCGCAGAAGCCGTATAATATTGAGGTGGTATTCCGTCCAAGGATGAAACCTGATTGGTCTTCATTAATCAGTTGACCCATCAGCGGGAGCAACCGATTAGCAAGCACTTTGCCCTGCAGTTTGCAGTCCAAATTGAGCAATGATAGGGGCCTGTATGATTGCACATCCAAAGGGTCCCGGCCAGGTTTAGGCAACACCACTATTAGTGCTTTGCACTGAGTGTCTGTGAGGTGCCCTTGTGACTTTGCTTCACCCAGTGCTTCCACAAGTGGTTTGGCTAACTAAGTGGAAACACAGCTCAATACTCCACTGGTAACCCGTTTGTTCCAGGTTTTTTTTTGTGAGCTAGATGCCGCAATGCAGTTCGGATCCCTTCAATCTCAATACGTTTGTCTAACTCCCTCTGTTGTATAGGAGTTAAGTTGGATTAGAGGGAGTGCATTAAAGATGTCTTCTAATTGAGTAGGTGGGGGCTTAGGCCCACTGATGAAAGTGTGCTCTAGTATTGCCGAAAGGCATCATCAATAGTTACTTGGGTGTTTACCACGGGACCAGAGCATAGCCTAATAGCACCTATGGAGTATGGTGTTGTTCGCCCTGGGTCAGGCTTCCGGAGCGATGGCACTCCATGTGTAACATGAAGAGATAATATAAATAGTAAGGCTTGCGCAAGCGTAAGTCTACATCTCTATGTCGCGCTCATTACTCACGGAGAGCATTGGGGTCCAGGCTGTCCCACGCTACTTCTCGTTCCACATTACACAAGTCTGTCTCCAACAAGGTGATTTCACGCACCAGGATGCGTCTGATTCCCCCAGAACTTGTGAGGCAGTGGTCCAGTACAACCACCTTGTGAGCATCCCACTCCATGGCACACAACATGGCTGTCCCTTCGTTGAGCTCAAAGTATCTGAAGATACAATCGTCCAGCTCCTAACAAAATGGAGGATCCAATAGCATTTCTGGCTGTAGACGCACATTTCGGGCTGTAAGTATGCACATGCACAGTCTGCCCCAGTAGAAGCTGACCTGCAGCAGGTAATGATCTGACAGCAATCCGGCCAAGAAGTCCGCTTCCAGGGATTCATGAGCCAGGCCTACCGGGCCCAAAATCAAATCAATGCTGGTATGTAGTCTATGTACTGGGGACTAGAAGGAGTATTCCCGATCCTCTGGGTGGCATAGGTGCCATATATCATGTAGCCCTCTATCAGTCATCCAGGTGAAGAGCTCACACAACATTGTCCTGTTGGGTGCACCTACCAGTGGGGGATGGGATCTATCTATGTCTACATTATGTAGACAATTAAAGTCGCCCCCCCCCCCCCCATATGCAGGTGGTCAAAGGAATTCCCTATGCTTTGAGTTGGGGGCGTATATTCTGGCTATTGCCAAGAGTTTACCATCTAGGGAGCGCTCCACCTGGCCACTTTGTCTACTGTGAGGCACTCAACAATGTAGGGAACCTCGGGAGACAACCAGACCAACACCCCCCTACCAAATGCGGATACTGTTGTACCGCATGCATGTCCCTTCCACTTAGTTTTACGACTTTGCAATTCCCCTTCTCTGAGTATCGTTATGTGCACCGTGTGGCGTTTTAAGAATGCATGCATCCGATGGCGCTTGACTTGTGTAGCCATATCCCTAATGTTCCATGTGAACACAATATAATTGATAGTCCCCATATGTACGTGAGTGTGTGTTTTGACTTGTGCGTCTGTACTGTACGTCCTACTGCAATTGCCATGGCACGAATTAGTGTAGAGGATAAATCACTTTCCCCTACCGAGTGTTAAAGTCCCTCCTTATCGCCCATCGTCTGTGTCAAAAACCTCACAGAAACATGAAAAATCTCAACACGTTAACTCTCCAGGCTGTCGGCAACTGGACCGTAACCACCCCACATCCTATAAACACAGCGAACACTAAAGATATTAGTGGATTGACAATTGTCCATTCGGAAAACCATATGAGCGCGTGAGTATGTCTAGAAAGCGCACATAGCTATTATGGCCCATTTCTATTACAATCGGACCCGCCCCTCCCTGGATACCCTTCAATCACCGGACAGTTACATGCATTTGTTAATTGTCGAGGCCCCTTGGAGCTATTATGTAGGCAGTCAGTTATGCGTTATACTGGTGCTGTTGGAGACATTAGGCCGCATTTAAGGCCACACTGGATCTGAGTGCTGATCATGTTAAGGGTGTCCATGCATTTTAGGTCAAGTATGCACCAACCCGTGGCCCGGGCGTGAAACATCACTTCCACCACCATGGTATGGTGTTAGCACTCAGACGCCGTGGGCCGACATGTGCAGTAGCGCTGTGCACAGAGTGACATCTGGACCCTGCATAGAGTTAATTGTTAAGCTGCTGGAATGTCCTGCCAACGAGTCGGTATCTGATGTTCCTTGTCGCGGAGGGTAGCGTATGGGTTCATTGTGAGTTGAGTAGCTTGGATCAGTTCTTGTGCCTGGTCCTCCGCCGCCTCGGCCTTCGATGGCCGCACTTTGATCCCAGGTCTCCTCTTGCGCCGGGGTTGGGGTTTCAACCATTCTCCAGCAATGGGGTCTCCACGGTTCGATCTATCCAGGCCCTTGGACTGTAGCCACATCCACACATCTTCTGGCGAGGGAAAGATGTGGGTTTTCTCCTCGTCCACCACCCTTAGTCGTGTGCACAGCTGATATTGTGCTCAAGGAGGTGCTGTTTTACCTTTACATATGGGTTTCTCGTGTGCTGTACTTCCATTGTGTAGTCAGGAGAAGCAGTGACGGTGGTGTTTTCGAACTTCCAAGGGCCTTGTGTCCTTAAACTCTGGAGGATCAAGTCGGGATCTAATAAATTGAAGAGACGGGCTATTAGTGGCCAAGGCTGAGCTTCGGGAGGTGGCAGCCTGCACGGAATCCGGTGTGCGCGTTCTATCGAGAAGAAGGGCGGCACGTTGTTCCCTAGCTCTGTAGTCGTCAACCACTGTTCGAAGAAGAGTTCAGCGTTGGGCACCTCTGCACGCTCCGGAAACCCCAGAAAGTGGACATTGTTCCTTCGCGAACATCCCTCCACATCTCCTGCCCTGCATTGCAGAGAGGAGACTTCTGCTGTTAGCTGCGTCAGCTGAGTCTAAAGATCCCTGTGCGCTGATTGCACCATTGTCAGGGATGTCTCATTTTCGGTCACTCTATCGGCCAGCTTACAATGGTTCACTTGGAGCAGGTTGACTTCCTTTGCCACAGAGTACATTTTCATCTCGAAGGCTGATTTGGTTTCCAAAACTGCCTGCAGAAGCTTTTCAAATGGGGCACAGTGTCATTTTCATTTGTTGGAGGTTTGCAGCACTGTCCTTGGTAGTTGTGGGCAGAAGCAACATTGTCCCCTCAGGGGGCAGGGCAGTCGTGGACTGCCGACATCTTCTGTCAGTCTGCCACGTGCAGCTCACCGGCTACAGCTCCAAGATCAGCCCCAGCCTCCCCCATGTTGGCTATGGAAAGGGCCTTCAAATGCCCTGTTGTGCTGGGTGTCGCAAATAATATACGGCAGCACCCAGCGTCCGATGCTAGTATAGATTATGCAGGTCTGGTGAGCATCCAATCTCAGGGCAATGTGTGAGCTCTTTTAGTGGGCTCCCCTTCCCTCCTCGAGGGGAGGGCTGCCGCCCCCGTAGCATGCTCTCCTTGGGGAGCTGCTGCTATACCGGTTGCCAAGTTTGCCGCTGTGTCCAGCAGTCAATGCTCACGTTAGTGCGAAAGGTGAGCCGCGCCGCCACCCGTTCTTCCAACCAGTTCAACGACTCCCCCTCGGGTGGCGCCTTCTGCACACTGCTCCTATGTGTCCAGCGCCGCCTTCATTGGCGCCACTCCGGGTGGGCCCTGTCATCCTCAACCAGCAGGTCCTAGTTCGATGACCAGGCCCGCAGCGATCCTTCTGTTAGCCGCCACAGCTGCTGCTCCTCACTCCAGCTGGCTGGGTTCGGACCCCTCCTCTTCTTCTGTGTTGGCCGATGCCGGCCTCGTGAGTGCTTGGATCATGGCCACCCTCGCCTGTCACCGCATTACAGGAGTGCTGGTCGGCACATCCGACAGGCAGTCCCGTTTGCCTGGACCCCTCAGGACTCCAGTTTCAATTTATTGGGAGTCCCGGTGGGGTTCTGTTTCAGGATGTTTACTGGGCCAGGAGCAGAGCCAATCAACAAGCGCCCACTCCGGTCGCCATCTTGGCCACCTGTCAATCACCAGATTTATCATGAAATGTTTATTGTTGCTGAAAACTGCTGGACACCCAAGAACTCTGAAACAAGTGCTTTTAAACTCATAAGTTATTTCTAAACAAAGTGTCCTCCTCTCCCCTGAGCTCAATGCAGGTGCAGTTGCACCAATTACACTGCCCTAAAGCTAGCCCTATGTGAATGATCAGGTTGTTGAAATGTTGAATAACAGATCAGTTATGCATCGGATCTAGGAAGCCGTGGTCAGTAACTCAGGTATGTGTTTTGGTGGTTACTTAGGAGTAGGGGTATATGATTATATAAAATGTATAATGAGGTAACAGTTTAGGGCCTAATTAACAAGAACTGACACATCACTGTGTTGTGGTAGCAATGCATCCAAAAAAACTTGTGCTGTGGCAAAATAATTTACGATGCCATAGATGCGTTGTATTTACAATACAGCGCTCCATGGCGTATGGTCCCAGGATGCATCAGAAATACTGACACATCCGATGGAAGGATGCCACAATGCATCCACTCAAAAACAGACACATTGCATAAGTTGGTGTACTGATGTGACTTCAGCAATGCATAAAAAATCTGAGGTGATGTGTTACTTCATATTGAAGCATGGAAGCCTAATGTGCAAGGACCAATGTAAAAGAATGTAAAATGGTGAATATCATTCATGCAATCATTTCCTTTATTTCGATTCATATAAATCATAAAGGGTATATACTTACCAAAATAAAAAGACATATGAAAAGAAAGACAAAAGTGTAAAACAAATCAGCATAAGTAAAATTGGATAACATTTTTTAATATGCATATTCAAAGATGAGATAAAACTTTAAAACATGTCAACTCAAGCTTTCAATCTTCGTCAGTGTACCCTCTCCTTAACACGTAATTTCTTCATTCTGATATACCAAAAAGCAGTTAAAAAACTAGCTACAGCACACACAGCAGGGCCATAAGTACAAGTTCTACAAACCTGCAGGGCAGAATGGCGATCATTAAATACCAGCTATTTACAAAGGGGCTTAAACCAACATGTCCATTGTTTCTTGTAACCTGCACAAAAAGAACAGGACATGCTCAAAGGTCTCACATCTCACAGCGCGAATGTCAGACATTCCAGAATTGATTTTCTAGTAAACGCGAGCAAAGGTAAGGATCCTATTCTAAATCTAACGTAAGGTGCTTATGCGAATGGCTGCGAAACAGTATCATGAAAATGTTTAAATTCAAAAGAGCATTTAACAGACAGAAAACAGTTGGTCAAACTGTGCGAAGGCCCATTAGCTAAGGTCTCACCTTGGACACAGTCTCAGTAAGTAGCTTTAAGTTTCTGCAGAGGGCCACTTGGGATATTTGAGGGATCTGAGCAATACATCCCCAAGCCTAGCTTAAAAATTAAATTATTTACATAATGGCACCAAAAGATTTTGTCAAAATGTTGGTCTTCCTCTAGACCCCTCAGCCATTCCCTGTAGGGTTCAAGTTCCTCTATGGTTCATACCCTTATCCAGTACTGTAATGGCCTTAGGGCAGCAATGTCCACCATAGATATTACATTTAAGTCTAAGTAAATGGGGAGAGTTGGCTAGCTCTGGAGAATCTTAAGTAACATTTTTAAAAATATTTTTTCAATTTTTTCTACGGTATCCAACTTAGAATGCTCCCAGACGTCAGTGCCATAAAGTGCTGCCGCACAGGCTTGAATTTTATATATCTCCAAAACTGGACAAATAGTAAAAGTGGGGGTTCTACTAGCAAACCTTAGAATAGCCCCCACTCGCTGTTTTAGGGGCATAGGGTACTTCATTAATAGGCCTGACCACCTTTGGGAGTCCTCTATTTGAATGCCCAAGTGTAGGAAGTTGGCTCAGTATACACTATTTCAAAGTAAGTAGTGTGCACAGAGTCCAAGGATTCCCCTTAGAGGTAAGATAGTGGCAAAATTAGATAATTCCAATGCTGTATTTTGTGGTAGTGTGGTTGAGCAATAGGCTTATCAGAGGGTAGTGTTAAGCATTTGTTGTACACACAAAGGCAATAAATGAGGAACACACACTCAAAGACTTACTCCAGGCCAATAGGTTTTCATACAGAAAAATATGTTTTCTTAGTTTATTTTAATTAAGAACCACAGGTTCAAGGTTTGAAGTAAATACATAAAATGCAAGGTACTCCACACAGGTAAGTTAGGAACTTTGAATTAAAGCAATATCATATACAGTCTTTGTTAAAATGGCAATAAGCTATGTTAAAAGTGGACACAGTGCAAAAATCAACAGTTCCTGGGGGAGGTAAGTAAAGATTAGTTGGTGAGGTAAATAAAACACTTACAAGTCTCAGTTCCTTGGCTAGGTAGCCCACCATTGGGAGTTCAAGGCAACCCCAAAGTTAGCACACCAGCAGCTCAGGGCCAGTCAGGTGCAGAGGTCAAAGAGGTGCCCAAAACACATAGGAGTCTGCCAGCAGGTAAGTACCCGCGTCCTCGGGGGGCAGACCAGGGGGTTTTGTAGAGCACTGGGGGAGACACAAGTAGGCACACAAAACACCCTCAGTGGCACAGGGGCGGTCAGGAGCAGTGTGCAAAGCAGGCGTCGGGTTTCAGATAGGAAACAATGGAGGGACCGGGGGTCACTCTAGCGGTTCAGGCAGGCACAGGGGGATCTTCTCAGGGCAGCCACCACCTGGGCTAGGCAGAGGGTCACCTGGGGGTCACTCCTGTGCTGAGGTTCGGTTCCTTCAGGTCTTGGGGGCTGCGGTGCAGTGCTGGTTCCAGGAGTCGGGTCCCTTGTTACAGGTAGTTGCGGTCAGGGGGAGCCTCTGGATTCTCTCTGCAGGTGTCGCTGTGGGCGCTCAGGGGGGTCGTCTTGAGCTACTCACGGGGTCGCAGTCGTAGGGGAGTCCTCGCTGTGGTGTTTGTTGTCTGGATCTCGAGCCAGGGGCGTCAGGTGCAGAGTGTGAAGTCTCACGCTTCCGACGGGAAATGTGAAGTCTTTGAAAGTTGCTTCTTTGTTGCAAAGAAGTGGCTGGTGTTGAGCAGAGCCGCTGCTCACAGGAGTTTCTTGGTCCTTTAGTCCAGGGTAGTCCTCTGAGGCTTCAGAAGTCGCTGGTCCCTGTCGGATGCGTCGCTGGTTGCAGGTTTTCGAATCAGGAGACAGGCCGGTAGGGTGGGGCAAAAGCAGTTGTCGTCTTCCGTCTTCTCTGCAGGCTTGTAGGTTAGCAGTCCTTCTTGTTTCTTCAGGTTGCAGGAATCTGATTTCCTGGGTTCAGGGTCGCCTCTAAATACTGAATTTAGGGGTGTGTTTAGGTCAGGAGGGCAGTAGCCAATGGCTACTGTCCTTGAGGGTGGCTACACCCTCTTTGTGCCTCCTCCCGGAGGGGAGGGGGGCACATCCCTATTCCTATTGGGGGAATCCTCCAAAATCCGGATGGTGGATTTCTAAAGGCAGGGGTCATCTCAGCTCAGGGCACCTTAGGGGCTGTCCTGACTGGTGGGTGACTCCTCCTTGTTTTTCTCATTATCTCTCCTGGACTTGCCGCCAAAAGTGGGGGCTATGTCCAGGGGGCTGGCATCTCCACTAGCTGGAGTGCCCTGGGGCATTGTAACACAAAGCCTAAGCCTTTGAGGCTCACTGCTAGGTGTTACAGTTCCTGCAGGGGGAGGTGTGGAGCACCTCCACCCAGAGCAGACTTTGGGGGTTATTACAACTTTGGAGGAGGTATTAATCCGTCCCAAATGTGACGGATATACCACCAGCCGTATTACGAGTTCCATAGGATATAATGGACTTGTAATACGGCTGGTGGTTGGGACGGATTAACACCTCCTCCAAAGTTGGAATAACCCCCTTTGTTTCTGGCCTCCGAGAGCACAAAGGCCCTCACCCCAGGGGGTCAGAAACTCGTCTCTCAGCAGCAGGCTGGCACAGACCAGTCAGTCCTGCACTGAAGGACTGGGTAAAATACAGGGGGCATCTCTAAGATGCCCTCTGTGTGCAATTTTTAATAAATCCAACACTGGCATCAGTGTGGGTTTATTATTCTGAGAAGTTTGATATCAAACTTCCCAGTATTCAGTGTAGCCATTATGGAACTGTGGAGTTCGTTTTTGACAAACTCCCAGACCATATACTTCATATGGCCACACTGTACTTACAATGTCTAAGAATATACTTAGACACTGCAGGGGCATATTGCTCATGCAGCTATGCATGATGGGGGGTGCCATGTCGACTTTGCCTTTTTCTCCTCATCAACACACACAATCCGCAATGGCAGTGTGCATGTGTTAGGTGAGGAGTCCCTAAGGGTGGCACAACACATGCTGCAGCCCTTAGAGACCTTCCCTGGTCACAGGGCCCTTGGTACCACTGCTACCTTTTACAAGGGACTTATCTGAGTGCCAGGGGTGTGCTAATTGTGGAAACAATGGTACATTTTAAGTGAAAGAACACTGGTGCTGGGGCCTGGTTAGCAGGGTCCCAGCACACTTCTCGGTCAAGTATGCATCAATATCAGGCAAAAAGTGGGGGTTAACTGTAACAGGGAGCCATTTTCCTATACCAAGAAATCAAACTCAGCAACTTCAAGGACCTCCCTATCTAAAAGTATTTATTTTTTCACTTTATGTTTTATATCTCCAAACACCATGTATTTTGTTTTCAAGCTGTTTATTTGAAGGCTGTATGCTTTGCAATACAGCTAGAAATGAACTAAAAGTTTGGATAAACCAGACGCTGTTTTAGATAATGGTAAGGTGTCATCTGCAAATAATAAACACTGTGCTTTAGTTTTACCTAATTTGGGCGAATCATTTCCTCAGTCATACAAATAGGGTATTCAGGCATTAATGTATAAAAGAGAGTGGCATCCAGAACACATCCTTGACCGACACCTTTTTGAGTCGGGATTTCTTCTGATAGTTCACAATCGATCTTCATCCTGTGTTAGATCTAAATAAGGAGGATATGGCTCAAATGGGGTATTAAAATCTCCTGCAATGATTACACACAATACTTAAGAGATCAATCTACCAACAATTAATTTAAAAAACTAAAGATTTTGGAAGATTGACGAAAAGGAGTATGTCTGTTATAGATGTTGACAAGCAAATACTTGGGACCAGATTTTTTGCTAATGCTAAGAGCTAGAATGTCGGGCAAGTGAATATATACTTCCTTTAGAGTACATCCCAAATAATTTGTATCCATATAATGAGGCCCCCGCTGCTGTCCTCACATTAGACAGAATAGCCTCTATGCAATAGGAATTGAAACCCTGCCTATACACATTTGTGGTGGCCCAGGTCTCCTGAAATAAACATATCTTGAAATTATCAATTTACAGGCCCCAATCCACATCTTCAATCTTACTCCTTATAGCTGCTATGTTCTTTGATATGAGGGAAGAAGAAGGATGCTTATCCATAGATGATGTAAGAAGGTCACAATTCCAAAACATTGCAGGATGGAACAAAGTGTCATACGTAATTAAATCAACTTTTTTAATATCATTTGAGGCAGTGAGATGATGGGACTCAATATCACAGACAGATGATAGAAGCCAAGTTGATTGAATGTTCACATTCTCATGTGAAATGGGAAAATTGAGCAGAAACTCTACATCTGATAGCCTGTTGCCATTTATATTGGAAATCTGGGTTGAGCTTCTAGCTTCTCCTTCTCAGGCTACCCATGTGTTGATCATTGCTTGATCCCACTGATTCAAGGGTGATATTTGGACAAGCGCCTTTTGAAAACAATGTTGGATCTGTTAGGAGGCAGGGTAGCGAGCATCCATAGATAACAAACCTTCCACCAAGACCAGGATGGCTAGGTTGATTTCTATTATGTCCCATTGGTCAGCCCTGTCTGAGTGGCACTATACAAATAATATATCAAAATGGACAATTGATCGACATTGTCTTACATGCCTTATCCAGTGTGCAACCTTGTTATTTAATGAAGCGCTATTTTCAAATGAGTTTATTCATTATTTGGGCACTTTACACATGTACACTGGGTGTCCTTAGTTATGGCCCGGAGTAATTGGCCATCCTTTTGAAAATTTAAAGCTGTCACAGGAGTGCGACTATGAACACAGTGACTACTAGGAACACCAGGCCTATCTTCTCTTATGTCCATTCTCTGCTTTTGCAAAGTCATAGTTTTAATAATAGCAGCTGACTGTATTTTGCCACCCTGAGGACACCTTGGCTTTGTAGAGCTGTGCAAGGTATATCTGTTATCCATAACAGAAGGTTTTACTGTATTTTATTTCTCCGTCGATGAAACATTAGCCAATGCATGCAATAAAGTGATCACATCTGATAACATGGATTATCACCTTCTACACTTTTAGAATTATCCTGGATGCAAGGGTAATGTATGCAGTATTGTTATGTGTTACAATACAGTGGGCATTGTCTACTTATGCTTATGTACAGACCTGAGTAAGTTTGACATAGTGACAGTATAATGTAAGTGAATACATATGTGTTGAATGTGAAATGGCAATATATGTATTACCTACCTTATGGGTGTACTTACAACAAGTGTCATGTCCTTTGGAGTACGAAGGCCTGGACATGGGGCCCCCTTCCTTCCTGGAGAGGTGGCAATTGGGGCCCATCCCTTACAAAAAGTACACAACGTAACATAGCCTTGCTGCAGTAGATGATGATATCATAGGTGCCATGGTCCCAGGTTGGTCAAGGGGTCCTACATCATTGAGTTTCATATGAGACCTACTACAACTAGTGGGAATGTGAAAAAACAGACATCTTCTGGGGTATGAAGCAACATCAAATGGCCAGATTCCTGTTTTAAAACCACTGCGTCAGTCCGTACGCCTGGGTTTTGGTGGTATAGGAATTCCTATGCATTGGAGGTTATATGTGACTCACCTTGAAGAAGCGTCAAATGAAGAAAATGTTTTCAATATCACTGCTTCATTTTTAAGTGACTTTTTCCAACAGAACACCCACTCTGCATACATTAAAATCTAGGTGACACAGCCAGATCCCGCACAGGTTATTTTGACACAGGGCCAGGAAAACTGATGATTTGGGCCAAACGCGTCACTTTGTAAATAAGGAGCTAGCACAGCATCGCAACGGTCTAAAAAAAATGACGCAACTATGGATCAAGCTACTTGTAAATAAGCCCCTCAGTATGTACCTCAACTGTGCCAAGGTTTTGCGGCTTGTAATGCGCACCTGCTTCCGTTAAGTGACCTTTTCCAAACACTTTGATGGTCAGAGTGGTTTCTGGGGTGCGCCACCCAACCAGACTTTGTTAGCACGATTGTTGCTATTAAAGGTATTGCCTATGCACGCCTGAGCATATTTGCGATCAGCTGATACCAGAGATAAAAGATAGAACTGTTTGCCAGGCTCAGTTAACCACTATACTCATCACGGTCGATTTCGTTATGTTTCGAACTCTCGCTAGCTTGTCATGGACGATTTCTTTCATTTTCGAACTCTTGCGTAGTAAATTCATGAGGTCCAGAAATGAAGTCTCTATTCTAGCGAAAGAATAAAGGTTCCAAAATTTTTTTTTTTAATTAAAATATAATTGTGGAGCTCATTTGCAAAGCCTCGGGGCTCTTGTGAAAAGACTCCTCTGTCGGGGGCTTCATTCGTTTTTTATTATTATTTAATAAAGCGGCGGTTTAAAAATATTTTGACCCGATGACTCACAGAAGCAGCGTGGGAGCAGATGGATCTAACAATTAGCGCCTGGAACCTGAAAGGCATATTGATGGCGCGCCAATTCTACAGAGAGACTCGTTATGGGAAAGCGCCAGGCCCGACTGTGGTATGCATGATGCGGTTCACTCATGAACCTGGCAAAAGTCCACTTTCAGAGAAAAATAAACAAATAACTCCCACCTATGTCGGAGAGACACTTATGAAAGGTTTTGGCAAACTGTCTAAATTATGTTTCTTCAAAGGCAGAGAGATGTTATCCCTTGGGGGATGGTGACAACAATCTCTCCATCACGCCCTTGGCTTTTGGTGCGTTTTGTAACAATCTTTCCAGGAAATTTTGCTGGCAAGAAACCGAGCAGTTGGGCTGGCAAACAGGGACGTGATTCCAATTTGTAAAGTAGCTTACAGTAAACGCGAATGAATCACTCGCCTCTGGCAGTTTCCGTCAGGCTCCTTCAGGTCTTGGGGCAAAGAAAACCGTAATTAAAAAAAAAAAAAAAAAAAAACATTGTCATCACGCAAGATACTTCCACAGTGGCGTACCAAGAGTGTCAGGCGCCCTTAACCTCTTAGCTGCAGGGCTGTTCCCCCCGCCCAATGCTGGGCCCTTCTTTGGCTATTTGGGGTAGTTCACGCTTAGGCCTTCATAACTTTTTGTCCACGCAAGCTATCCATGCCAAATTTGCATCCTTTTTTCCAAAATCCTAGGAATTCTAAAGGTACCCAGAGTTTGTGGTTTCCCCTGGAGGAGACCAAAAAATTAGCCAAAATAGAGCAACATTTTAGTTTTATCAAAAAAATTGGAAAAAAGGGCTGCCGAAGAAGGCTTGTGGTTTTTCCCCTGAAAATGGCATCAACAAAGGGTTTGCAGTGCTAAAATCAACAGCTTCCCAGCTTTCAGGAAAAGGCAGACTTGAATCAGAAAAACACATTTTTCAACACAATTTTGGCATTTTTCTGAGGCATACCCCATTTTTACTATTTTTTGTGCTTTCAGCCTCCTTCCAGTTAGTGACAGAAATGGGTGTGAAACCCCTGGATCCCAGAAAGCTAACTATTTTTGAAAAATAAACAAAATTCTGAATTCAGCAAAGGTTCTTTTTTTGTAGATCCTACAAGGTTTTCCTACAGAAAATAACAGCTGAAAAAAAAAATATTGAAATTGAGCTGAAAACAACAGCCATTTTTCTTTATGTTTTACTCTGTAACTTTTTCCTGCGATGTCAGATTTTTGAAAGCAATATACCGTTATGTCTGCTGGACTCTTTTGGTTGCGGGGATGTATAGGGCTTGTAGGTTCATCAAGAACCCTAGGTACCCAGAGCCAATAAATGAGCTGCACCCTGCAGTTGGTTTTCATTCTATACTGGGTATACAGCAATTCATTTGCTGAAATATGAAGAGTGAAAAATAGGTATCAAGAAAACCTTTGTATTTCCAAAATGGGCTCAAGATAAGGTGTTGAGGAGCAGTGGTTATTTGCACATCTCTGAATTCCGGGGTGCCCATACTAGCATGTGAATTGCAGGGCATTTCTCATTTAGACGTATTTTTTACACACTCTCTTATATTTGGAAGGAAAAAATGTAGAGAAAGACAAGGAGCAATAACACTTGTTTTGCTATTCTATGTTCCCCCAAGTCTCCCGATAAAAATGGTACCTCACTTGTGTGGGTAGGCCTAGCGCCTGAGACAGGAAATGCCCCAAAACACAACGTGGACACATCACATTTTCCCAAAGAAAACAGAGGTGTTTTTTGCAAAGTGCCTACCTGTAGATTTTGGCCTCTAGCTCAGCCGGCACCTAGGGAAACCTACCAAACCTGTGCATTTTTGAAAACTAAAGACATAGGGGAATCCAAGATGGGGTGACTTGTGGGGCTCTAATCAGGTTCTGTTACCCAGAATCCTTTGCAAACCTCAAAATGTGGCTAAAAAAACAGGTTTTCATCACATTTTGGTGACAGAGAGTTCTGGAATCAGAGAGGAGCCACAAATTTCCTTCCACCCAGCGTTCCCCCAAGTCTCCCGAAAAAAATGATACCTCACTTGTGTGGGTAAGCCTAGCGCCCGCGACAGGAAATGCCCCAAAACACAACGTGGACACATCCCATTTTTTGACAGAAAACAGAGGTGTTTTTTGCAAAGTGCCTACCTGTAGATTTTGGCCTCTAGCTCAGCCGGCACCTAGGGAAACCTACCAAACCCATGCATTTTTAAAAACTAGAGACCTAGGGGAATCCAAGACGGGGTGACTTGTGGCGCTCTGACCTGGTTCTGTTACCCAGAATCCTTTGCAAAGCTCAAAATTTGGCTAAAAAAACACCTTTTCATCACATTTCGGTGACAGAAAGTTCTGGAATCTGAGAGGAGCCTCAAATTTCCTTCCACCCAGCGTTCCCCCACGTCTCCCGATAACAATGATACCTCACTTGTGTGGGTAGGCCTAGCGCCCGTGACAGGAAATGCCCCAAAACACAACATGGACACATCCCATTTTTTGACAGAAAACAGAGGTTTTTTTGCAAAGTGCCTACCTGTAGATTTTGGCCTCTAGCTCAGCCGGCACCTAGGAAAACCTACCAAACCTGTGCATTTTTGAAAACTAGACACCTAGGGGAATCCAAGATGGGGTGACTTGTGGGGCTCTGACCAGGTTCTGTTACCCAGAATCCTTTGCAAACCTCAAAATCTGGCTAAAAAAACAAGTTTTCCTCACATTTCGGTGACAGAAAGTTCTGGAATCTGAGAAGAGCCATGAATTTCCTTCCACCCAGCGTTCCCCCAAGTCTCCCGATAACCATGATACCTCACTTGTGTGGGTAGGCCTAGCGCCCGCGACAGAAAATGCCCTGAAACACAACATGGACACATCCCATTTTTTGACAGAAAACAGAGGTGTTTTTTGCAAAGTGCCTACCTGTAGATTTTGGCCTCTACCTCAGCCGGCACCTAGGGAAACCTACCAAACCTGTGCAGTTTTGAAAACTAGAGACCTAGGGGAATCCAAGATGGGGTGACTTGTGGGGCTCTGACCAGGTTCTGTTACCCAGAATCCTTTGCAAACCTCAAAATGTGGCTAAAAAAACACTTTTTCATCACATTGCGGTGATAGAGAGCTCTGGAATCTGAGAGGAGCCAATAATTTCCTTCCACCCAGCGTTCCCCCAAGTCTCCCAATAAAAATGATACCTCACTTGTGTGGGTAGGCCTAGCGCCCGCGACAGGAAATTCCCCAAAACACAACGTGGACACACCCCATTTTTTGACAGAAAACAGAGGTGTTTTTTGCAAAGTGCCTACCTGTAGATTTTGGCCTCTAGCTCAGCCGGCACCTAGGGAAACCTACCAAACCTGTGCATTTTTGAAAACTAGAGACCTAGGGGAATCCAAGATGGGGTGACTTGTGGGGCTCTGACCAGGTTCTGTTACCCAGAATCCTTTTCAAACCTCAAAATGTGGCTAAAAAAACACTTTTTCATCACATTTTGGTGACAGAGAGTTCTGGAATCTGGAAGGAGCCACAATTTTCCTTCCAGCAAGCATTCCCCCAAGTGTCCCGATAAAAATGGTACCTCACTTGTGTGGGTAGGCCTAGTGCCCGCGACAGGAATGGATCACACAAGGGTCAACGGTAGTCCTTGCATGAGGGCTACTGTTAACCCTGGAGTGATCCATTCCTGAAGCAGGCACTAGGCGCAGGCACACAAGCGGGGTTGTGTTTTTATCAGGACAAGTGGGGAAACACTGGGTGGTAGGAATTTTGAGGATCCCTGCACATTCCTGTAGTTTCTGTGATAAAAAAGAAAGGAAAAATAGAGGTTTTAATCAACGTTTTACTTTTGCAGGGTATTCTGGGTAAGAAAACTTTGAAAAAACCAAACATGCCACATTTACGTTGTAGGAGGCTGGACTGGCTTGTAGTGAGTACCAAGGGGTACTTGCACCTTGCACCAGGCCCAGTTATCCCTTATTAGTGTATAGGGTGTCTAGCAGCTTAGGCTGATAGATAATGGTAGCTTAGCAGAGCAGCTTAGGCTGAACTAGGAGACGTGTGAAGCTACTACAGTACCACTTAGTGTCATATGCACAATATCATAAGAAAACACAATACACAGTTATACTAAACATAAAGGTACTTTATTTTTATGACAATATGCCAAAGTATCTTAGAGTGTACCCTCAGTGAGAGTATAGGAAATATACACAAGATATATATACACAATAGCAAAAATATGCAGTATAGTCTTAGAAAACAGTGCAAACAATGTATAGTTACAATAGGATGCAATGGGGAAACATAGGGATAGCGGCAACACAAACCATATACTCCAAAAGTGGAATGCGAACCACGAATGGACCCCAAACCTATGTGACCTTGTAGAGGGTCGCTGGGACTATTAGAAAATAGTGAGAGTTAGAAAAATAACCCTCCCCAAGACCCTGAAAAGTGAGTGCAAAGTGCACTAAAGTTCCCCTAAGGACAAAGAAGTCGTGTTAGAGGAATAATGCAGGAAAGACACAAACCAACAATGCAACAACTGTGGATTTCCAATCTAGGGTACCTGTGGAACAAGGGGACCAAGTCCAAAAGTCACAAGCAAGTCGGAGATGGGCAGTTGCCCAGGAAATGCCAGCTGCGGGTGCAAAGAAGCTTCTACTGGACAGAAGAAGCTGCGGTTTCTGCAGGAACGCAAAAGGCTAGAGACTTCCCCTTTGAAGGACGGATCCCGCTTGACTTGTAGAGTCGTGCAGCAGTGTTTTCCCGCCAAAAGAACGCCAACAAGCCTTGCTAGCTGCAAATCGTGCGGTTAGCGTTTTTGGATGCTGCTGTGGCCCAAGAGGGACCAGGAGGTCGCAAATTGGACCAGGAGGTAGAGGGGATGTCGAGCAAGAAAAGGAGCCCTCTTAGCAGCAGGTAGCACCCAGAGAAGTGCCCAAAACAGGCATTACAAGGATGCGTGAAATGGTGCTCACCCGAAGTCGCACAAAGAAGTCCCACGTCGCCGGAGAACAACTTAGGAGGTCGTGCAATGCAGGTTAGAGTGCCGTGGACCCAGGCTGGACTGTGCACAAAGGATTTCCGCCGGAAGTGCACGGAGGCCGGAGTAGCTGCAAAAGTCGCGGTTCCCAGCAATGCAGTCTAGCGAGGTGAGGCAAGGACTTACCTCCACCAAACTTGGACTGAAGAGTCACTGGACTGTGGGGGCCACTTGGACAGAGTTGCTGGATTCGAGGGACCTCGCTCGTCATGCTGAGAGGAGACCCAAGGGACCGGTAATGCAGCTTTTTGGTGCCTGCGGTTGCAGGGGGAAGATTCCGTCGACCCACGGGAGATTTCTTCGGAGCTTCTAGTGCAGAGAGGAGGCAGACTACCCCCACAGCATGCACCACCAGGAAAACAGTCGAGAAGGCGGCAGGATCAGCGTTACAGAGTTGCAGTAGTCGTCTTTGCTACTATGTTGCAGTTTTGCAGGCTTCCAGCGTGGTCAGCAGTCGATTCCTTGGCAGAAGGTGAAGAGAGAGATGCAGAGGAACTCGGATGAGCTCTTGCATTCGTTATCTAAAGTTTCCCCAGAGACAGAGACCTTAAATAGCCAGAAAAGAGGGTTTGGCTACTTAGGAGAGAGGATAGGCTAGCAACACCTGAAGGAGCCTATCACAAGGAGTCTCTGACGTCACCTGGTGGCACTGGCCACTCAGAGCAGTTCAGTGTGCCAGCAGCACCTCTGTTTCCAAGATGGCAGAGGTCTGGAGCACACTGGAGGAGCTCTGGACACCTCCCAGGGGAGGTGCAGGTCAGGGGAGTGGTCACTCCCCTTTCCTTTGTCCAGTTTCGCGCCAGAGCAGGGCTAAGGGGTCCCCTGAACCGGTGTAGACTGGCTTATGCAGAATTGGGCACATCAATTCCAGAGGCTTGGGGAGGCTACTCCTCCCCTGCCTTCACACCATTTTCCAAAGGGAGAGGGTGTAACACCCTCTCTCAGAGGAAGTCCTTTGTTCTGCCATCCTGGGGCAAGCCTGGCTTGACCCCAGGGGGGCAGAAACCTGTCTGAGGGGTTGGCAGCAGCAGCAGCTGCAGTGAAACCCCAGGAAAGGCAGTTTGGCAGTACCAGGGTCTGTGCTACAGACCACTGGGATCATGGGATTGTGCCAACTATGCCAGGATGGCATAGAGGGGGCAATTCCATGATCATAGACATGTTACATGGCCATATTCGGAGTTACCATTGTGAAGCTACATATAGGTAGTGACCTATATGTAGTGCACGTGTGTAATGGTGTCCCCGCACTCACAAAGTCAGGGAAATTGGCCCTGAACAATGTGGGGGCACCTTGGCTAGTGGCAGGGTGCCCTCACACTAAGTAACTTTGCACCTAACCTTTACCAGGTAAAGGTTAGACATATAGGTGACTTATAAGTTACTTAAGTGCAGTGTAAAATGGCTGTGAAATAACGTGGACGTTATTTCACTCAGGCTGCAGTGGCAGGCCTGTGTAAGAATTGTCAGAGCTCCCTATGGGTGGCAATAGAAATGCTGCAGCCCATAGGGATCTCCTGGAACCCCAATACCCTGGGTACCTCAGTACCATATACTAGGGAATTATAAGGGTGTTCCAGTAAGCTAATGTAAATTGGTAAAATTGGTCACTAGCCTGTTAGTGACAATTTGGAAAGAACTGAGAGAGCATAACCACTGAGGTTCTGATTAGCAGAGCCTCAGTGAGACAGTTAGGCACCACACAGGGAACACATACATAGAGGCCCAAACTTAAGAGCACTGGGGTCCTGACTAGCAGGGTCCCAGTGACACATAACAAACATACTGAAAACATAGGGTTTTCACTATGAGCACTGGGCCCTGGCTGGCAGGATCCCAGTGAGACAGTGAAAACACCCTGACATACACTCACAAACAGGCCTAAAGTGGGGGTAACAAGGCTAGAAAGAGGCTACTTTCTCACATACGTGGGCTGCCTTGGGTGTCTAGTTTTCAAAAATTTCTGCGTTTGGTAGGTTTCCCTATATGGCTCCGAGCCCAGGACCAAATACTTAGGTGACTGTCTTAAAAAACGAGGCTGTTTTGTGGTAGGTAATTTTAATGTCTCCACAATCCGTTTTGGGTGCTTCCCTGTTGTGGTCACTTGCCCACTCACTAAAGTGAGGCAGTTTTTCGCTGGAGACTTAGTGGAACTTGGGGCTCCCTGCAGATCCCTGGACTTCTGCTCATTAGAATGCAAGGCAAATGTGTTTTTTAAGCACATTTTGTGATTTCAAGGGGATTTTGGGTGAAGGAAAACTGGTGAGAGCCACGCAAGTCCTGCACCCTTGGACTCCCCTGGTACTAGTTTGTTAAAGTTAACCCACCACTCACACTGGTTGGTTTTAGCACCTCCAGAAATTATGGTTTCAAAGCATGAATACTTATCAAAGTATATGAATATTGAAACCAAGCCTTCTGAAGGTGGGCCATAAAGCCGCGTCCGGGCACCAACCTCTTTATGGTCCATTCACACGCCATTCACGCACAACAAACAACCCTTTCATATCGCCAGCCACGGGCCCAATCCAACCAATCACTGCACTCACATTAACTTACCGCTGCCAGACAAGGGCCCATCACATTTACACGCCCCAGAACGGAATAAGTATGACTACATTTTACCACCAAGTAACTGCCTCCTTCTTCCTTAACATTACCAAATGCATGCGTAACAAACCTTTACTAATGACTCCTGTGACAGCCACCTGAGGATCAGGAAGACATGTTTTCCATGCGCCTTTAACGCACTCTCTATGCTAAATCCAACTCCTTCCTGTTTGTGGATGCAAGTTGGGGGTGTCCCAGTATGCCGTACAAAGCGATTCCTCGAACTGAGTGAGCATATCTACCTTTGAAACTAAGGGAGACATGCTGGGGATTTCTCATGATGTTCCCTAAAGAGAAGGTCATAGGCTATGAAAAAGGGTAGTGTTTGGTACAGAGGGGAGTCCATGAGAACGTAGCATAGGTACCAGCCAACATTATGTGCAGTGATGTGACTGTAATGCACTTATACAGCAAACTGAACATCTACTAAGTTCTGATGGAGGATGAACATGAAAAGTAGGTCAAACACTGACCTATACAAGTCATTCTCCTTCACTGCTGGGATGGCACCAATGGGTTTGAATCCATAGGTGTAGATGATGTACATCTGTACTACCTTTACTATCTGCCTTCTACCTGTGCAAAAACCCTGTGAAGGCACACCTACCATAAGCTTTCCTTACCCATTCATGTCTCTGTTCTCATCAGAGTCCTGGCTAATCCTGTATAATTGCCAAGTGAACCTATACTAGTTTGTGGATGCAAGTTGGGGGTTTCCTAGTATAGGAAATGTCGTCACTTACCACATACCCATCATCACAGCCTTCAGCGCTGGTGGCACCCAGTGGGACAGTCATTTTTGGTGCTCTGCCACCCATTACCTCCTCTTCTAATTCCCTCAGTACCACCCAGCAAAAGTGCCACTCATATCTCCATAGTCCCCCTGGCATAACATTTGTTTTAAAGCGCAGGTAAGGCTGGCCTTTACTAATCGACTCAGCTAAATACATATAAATGTATATCCTTTGCAGAAGGACAATAAACCATCTGCGCTACTTTATGGCAACTGCCACTACAGAAAAGACATACATGCATGTATATATATATATATATATATATATATATATATATATATATATTTTGTGAACAAGAATCTCACAGCACTCCACGAGGTTCAAATTGGCATGTTTTCTTGCAAGCAACAGCCACCTAGGCGTTTCGACTCTCAAGGAGTCTTGATCACGGTAAATGAGTCCCTCTTTTCTTTCATTTTTTAGACTTGCAATAAAACATGTCAATTTGAACCTCGTGGAGTGCAGTGAGATTCTTGTTCATAAAATATTTTCGAGGTTGCTCTCCTCCATCGCCGAGCACCGGCAGTGGAGTGCGCTACGCAACAATCTTTTAACCAATGTGTGTTGCATATATATATAATATATATATGTACATATATATATATATATATATATATAGATATATATATATATATATGTTTAGAAACAAAGTGGTCGAAGGGTTGCTGGGCGGCGCACTCCACTGCCGGTGCCCAGTGACAGAGAAGACCAATCTCGAAATTATGTAATGCCGAAAAATGTCACCGCACTCCACGAGGTACAAATAAACGTGTATTTTATTGCAGTCAATAAGCACCAATGCATTTCGACTCACCAAGGAGTCTTGATCACGGTCCTCGTGGAGTGCGGTGAAATTGTTCGGCATTATATATATATATATATATATATATAACTTTTATGTATATGTGTGGTTTCCCTGGGGGGGGGGCAATTGTGGCTCCCAGAAAACAACACACAAAAGAAAAACAAGCATTTACAATGTAATGGGTCTCGCATCTGCTCGAGTTAGAGCTATTAGCATTATAAACTCCTAACCCGACTTTTCTTGCCACATAAATTGAAAATTGAAAGTTAAACACTTTCACATAAGGGAGCCGCTTCACATCGCCACGGCCGCCATGAGCATCAGGTGAAGAGATACACAAAAGGAAAAGAAGTTTGCTCACAGTTAAAATTAACGGCAAAAGTGCAATTAGCCATGTACCAGGGGCGGTGGCCAAGGCGGTAACAAAACCTCCCCAAGGAGGGACAAAGGTAAACCATTTACCAATGTAATCAAAGGATTTTTGAAGGGCAAGCCCACGAACGAGTGGTAGTGATGGGCGTGAAGTGGGCGTTGTTAAAAGCCCAGATACACACCAACACGTCAGAAAAGCAGTTCATGCGCACTGAAATGCTCAACCTGAAAAAAAAAATATATATATATATATATGTTTTATATATATATATGTATATATATATATATAGAGAGAGAGAGAGAGAGAGAGAAAGCAAGACACTAACTTCACATAACTTTTTTTTTCATACATGTGTGCTTTCTCTTGGCAAAGCACTCATGTATAAAAAAAAAATGGCCCCATAGATGGTCACCCTAAGGGCTGACCACCAACAATTTGAATATTTTTTTTAAAATCGCATGGCCAGGAAACGGTGCCAGGGAGGCATCGATGGAAAGGGAGAGCCTCCCCTTTCCATCAATGCCTCCGTAGCATCTGGGGAGGCCGTTTTGGCCTTGGTTTCCCCACCGGAGCAGAAGAGAACTCTTACCTGATCCGCTTCTGCTCCGGTGGGGAAAGAATGTGAATTCAGCGAGCCTCACGGCGCCCTGGCGTCACAAGGGGGCGGGAGGGGGGCGGGATGGAGACGGGGAAGTTGTTCCACGTCTCCAACGGGGAAAAAAAATGTAAAAATCCACCAGAGGATTTTTAACACCCTCCCTGGTGTCGGCCAGTGGCCAGTGGCCGACGCCCGCACTTATAGGGTTAATACAAGCAACAACAAAAAATAGACCCCACCATCTTCAGTTTGATAACAAAAAACAGGCATACTAGAGATCCAGATGCTCTCTTACACCTGTAGGCCCCAGTGCCACTGCTCCTGCTGTACTACTGAGAGGTATGTCCCAGACCGATACACCCAGTGGAAGAATGATCAGTAAAATATATTGAAATAATGTCTAAGGAAGGAAAACTAGAAGACAGACAAGCACACAAAACAAA
Organism: Pleurodeles waltl; assembly: GCF_031143425.1. Taxonomy (NCBI): domain Eukaryota; kingdom Metazoa; phylum Chordata; class Amphibia; order Caudata; family Salamandridae; genus Pleurodeles; species Pleurodeles waltl. Next base: position 1,110,257,939 of record NC_090448.1, on the reverse strand, counting down.
GTGGCCCAGTGCATATTACCAAGGCACATAGATGACAAAATGGTTGCTAAATTGTTGCGTTTGTACATTCACTAGCTTAATTGAAACTAGGAACCAGTGTAAACAATTTTGAGTTTTAGAGCCATGACCTCTCCTGCCCAACATAGCAACCAAAGTGATGGCAGCATTATGTGCATGCTGAAGATGTTTTAACTGGGTAGCCACTAGACCAACCTAGAGCCAATTGCATTACCATTGCTTCAGATTCACTTTGATTCTCACCAGTAAGCTTTTTTGTTTTAATTAAAAAACTGTGGTAGCCTGGGTCTAGGTTTTTTGGGTTGCCGAAAGCAGCTATTCACCACTGTGCCAACGTCTGTACCAAGAAGCATGCTGGCATCGAAATGATGCCTAGAACATCTGACATAGTAATCAAGATTAGAATAGGTCTATTGTTAGTCCCTAAAAACAATAGTCTCAGTTTTTGAGTTATTGAGAAATCTGCTATTTACAGGATCTTGATGTCATTCAGAGCTTGTTTTAGGTCAGCCAATGTGATGAAGTCGTCTTGGAATTTTCTACAAACTTGTCTATTGTCAATCTAGGATTGACAGTCTCAGATTAAAGCTCTTCAAGATATCAAATTGAGGAGTCAGCTAAATATTGAAAAGAGTCAGTGGCATAGGTGTCCCTTCAGTGCCCCAAGGGACAGTTTGCTTTGTAAAGGAACCTAACATTACCTTGTGAGTTCAACCTAAGAGCAAATAACTAAACCATCTCCTATTTTGTAGGCCTGCTGTGGTCACCAAAGGTAACTTTCCTAACAGAATGACAGTCCCAAGCAAGCATTGAGAACCATGAACAGATTCACCATCACCAGGCAGAAGGCTGAAATATGGTCTGCAAACCAGGGGGTAGCCACCCAGAAGCAAATTAAGGCACTTTCTGTACCATGATTTGACTGGAATTTAGATTACAAGGGAAATAAACGTGGTGTTAATTTGTTAATTTGTGGCTTGTGGCAGTGATTGCCACTGGGCCCACCAGTGCTTATTTCTAGAGCCTGGGACTCTTCTTGCTTCAACTTGAGGCAGTAGTTCCAAAGTGATAACCATGATTTTGCTCCCAGGGTTTAATTTATCCCTCCATTTTGCAGGTGGCATCTTTGCAACACCTTGTGACACAGCCCTTATCAGCAGCAGCACTTCAGGTCCACTACTGTTCAGGTTGCAGACAGTGATAGAACGAAGATAAGATTCACTATGAAATCAGTCGTTTCCATGTTTTAGAGCATTTACTAAACTCCGTGGATTCTGCAGAACCCATTCCTAGTCAGCCTAATTTATGTCAAGAAAAGAACCCCTTCCTGCACAAAACTATGCTGAACACAACAGAGACGCCCTTGCACTATGCTGCAAAGGTGTCTAGGTTGGCACATGGCATCATTAAATTTGTTAACACTTGGGAGAGAGCAGAAAAGCTCTACATTTTACAAGATATGACTCTGCTGTGCTCTTTCCTGTTCATGCGTTATTTATTTATAAATCTGGGCCTAAGCAGGAAAAGCCTTAAAAATAGATTTCATACTGAAAGGAATCCCTTCCAGTTCAGATCCTATGCTTCAGAGAATGCATACCCCCTGGCACTATGGTGCAGGACTGTCTTCATTGGCACATAACTGTCTAAAGTGCACCAGCGCAGGAAAATAGGACTGCGGCACACTGTCTCTCTTTCAAATGATGTGGCACTGCAACTTTACTTGCGGTACTGCATTGTGTTACTTCTTGGTGATGCTGGGCTGAAGAGTGTGATAGTGGAGGGGTCCAGGTACGATGGCAAATGTGAGAAAAAACAAGAAATGCCTATAAAATCGTAATCATTCACACACAAAGCATGAGACTCACAAAAACAATTATAATGTCTCTCTTTCTCTTTCTCTCTCTTAATGTCTCTTTTTCTTTCACTCTCGCTCCATCTTTCTGTCTCACTCACTGTCTTTTTTATAGACTACAACGTTAAGATACATCCTCAGTTATTAATACCATGTTGACACTTGTCCTTGCTCGTAGATGTGAAGGGCAAAACATGCTTTAAGAAGATACAGGGCCATTTTGGGGGGGGTCCACAAACATGGTTCAGTAGAATTATGCTTCAAGGAAATAACTTTTTATACTATTTTTTAATTGAAAGATATTAAAAATGGTGCTCAGGGCTTCCGATCTCATAAGCACACACGCTGCTTATGGTCCTGAAACAGGGCGCTCTTATAATGCAAGCTATCAAGAAATTCTTAATGGAGATACCAATTCCCAGAACAGCAAACGTCCTGCAGGTTTCCAATGTATGTACCGTTCCTACAAAAGACAAGGGACTGTGCTCTTCTTATGCACACATGGTTCTTAATGCAGAAAACAATTTGAGTTATACCTTTTTATGTGTATTTGTAAAGCTCACTATCACCCACAAAGTTATCCTGGCACAGAGCAGGTGTATGTGCAGAGCCCTGACTATGGTAGGTTGGTTAATTGAAAACTTAGGTCTTCAGCTTCTTACAGAATTCAAGAAGAGAAGGAAGCTCTAATATAGAGTGTGAGGTTGTGCCATGATTCAAGATGGATGTAAGACCCCGCCTGCCCTCCTATTCTGGCTCCATGTATCTGTTGGATATGTGCGAGTAGGAGTCCTGAAGAGCAGATGTGTCTGGGTGGTTGGTGGCAAGCTATATGACTGTTCAGGTAGGTGGGGGCTGAGTTGTGTAATGCCTTGACTGTGTGTATGAGGAGATTAAATTAAGGGTGTTTGTGTATCAGGGGCAAGTGGAGTTCCCTGTGCTGTGGTGTGAGTTCTGTATGGGCAGGTGAGGATGAGTCTGGCTGCCAAGTTCTAGGTATTTTTTAGTCTTCAGGTTAGTTCCTTGGTGATCCCAACACATAGGTTGTGTTCATAATCCAAGTTGTTGGTGACTAAGGGGTGTGGGACAGTTTTTCTAGTGTTCCTGGAGCACCATTTGAAGATCTTACTCAGCATTTTCAGGCTGTGGAAGCAGTATGCAGTGAAGTCCTTGCCATTTGTGGTCATAATTAGTTTGCTGCAAACAGTAAAACAGTGAAAACACAACACAAAAAGACACCACTCCTGGCTCGAATAAAAGAGCTTAATCTTACAAGCAAAACAAGGCCATAACAACAACATTCCAAAAAATAGAAGTCGAGAGATGAATTTTTAAAGATTAGAATGCTATATAGTGCTTAAAAGCATAAAGCTCTAACAGGGGCTATGTGGTCGCGCTAGACCAGGTGAAATCCAAAAGTTTAGGCTGACTGCGTTGGAGCACGGGATTGGGTAAAGCCCTAGACAAGTCCAGTAGAGTTTAGCCTAGAGAGTGTCGCTTGCCACGGTCCACGGGTGCATACAGTTGGCCAGGCATAGCAGAATGGCAGATTGGAGATTCATGGTTGCAAGAGGTGAAGCTTGATATATGAAGAGACGAACTTATGGTGTCTCACACTGATTTTGTGCAAGCGGTGCGGTTGAATGCGAGCCGGCATACTTTCTGTCGCGAAGAGCCCAAAACCTTGACTTCAGGAGCCACTAAATCATTTTCAACGGCCCAGGAATGGAGAGGCACCTCTTAGGGGTCAGAAGCTGTTTGGAGACGGGTCCAGGAACTGTAGCAGATGTGTTGGAAGTCTTTTGTGTTCTTTAGACATCAGAAGAACAGGAGGAAAGCCAGCAAGTCCTGTGCGTCACTCGGGTTGTGGGTTGGAGAGATTCAGGTCCAGTCCTTCTCATTACCAGGCAACTTGGCAGCAGGTAGGAGGTCAGCAGAGCAGAGGTCCAGCAGAATCCAGCAGAGTGACAGTCCTTTCAGCAGCCCAGAAGCCCGTCTTCCTGGCAGAGTATCCTCAGGTCCAGAAGTGAATTAAGTTGGTAGAGTCAGAAGTCCAGTTGTTACCAGCCAACTCGTTTTGTCCTTAAAAGAGGACTTCTTCAGGGCTCTATTACAATATATATAGTTCCTTTATACTGTACACAAACAATATATTTACAAATATACATTTAAGACAAAACACCATGGGTTTAGACAAAGTAACATACAAGGAATATATACACGTTAAACAATACACAAATTTTTAAACCTTCAATTGTGAATAAAACCAAGGCAAGGGAAAGCCTCAGTTATGAAATGGACAAAAACATTTTTCACAGACACAAATACATAAGTAGACAATAATACCAACATACTCTGTGAAAAACACCACAAAAACACATAATTTTAAAAACTATACACCAAACTGATTATCGGCGTTGATGTAGGTGTTGATATAGATATATTTGAAAGACAGAAATCCTTTGTTTATCTTGATTGAAGTAATGAACCATTCATAATTTGTTCATACATTATTTCAAACCCTGTTTTTATAGGCCAAAAATAATAGATTTTCAAGAATAGTATTCGTCTTATGGTTGTCTCTTCCCATAGGGAGACCACCATCATGAAGATCCTTTCTTAATTAATAGCCATCCCAAATGAGAGGAACATAAGAAACAAGAGAGAATAGGAACAGATATACTGTGATCATTAGTATTTGCATTATAGTTGTCCCTTCCCACAGGGAGTTCCTCCTTTATAACAATTCTTCTTAAGGTGATAACCATCCAAAATGGGAAAAAACATATCATACAGAAGGTGACAAATTACAATTAATCACTTTCCACATTCAAAGAACAGCTAATCTAATCGTATATAATTTCTAAATCATATCTGCAGACACAAGAAGAAGCAAGATTCGTTCAGTAATATTATTTTTGCATCTAAGCTATATTTGGTTATCTAGCTATCAGCAGATTTAAACTGCTCCACGTACCTAATCGTTCAATTCAATTTCAATCCGCCATATTCAGAGAATTATTTCCATTGTTAAAATAGTGTCAAGTACATCCAATATAACCGCCTATTATGAAATAAAAAAAAAAGTGCATCACAACTTTGCATCAGTACCTTGGACTTCTCATCGGGCAAGGAGAAAGGAAAGTGTCACAAGAGAGGCTTTTGGCAATTGAGAAAATTAATCCGCCAACTACAGAGAGAGAAGTGAGGCTGTCTCTTCTATTTCTGTCTCTTCCAGTTACATGACGTTTCTTTCCAGTCTGTTCAGTCTCGTATTGGTAGCTGTGGATTTAGTAGAGTTGTGTTTGAAGTCTTCCAGTGGTTAATTCACGTTTCTGCCTCCGTGACGTTGTTTCCCAGAGTAAGGATGTCTTACTTCAGAGATGTGAGGTCCAATTGCATGGATTCTGTGTGTTGATTTTATTGATTGTGCTAGGATATCTAACGCATTAAGCTTTTGCATAATCAGGTCCAGCGTAGCAGCATTATCTGGGGGGTCTGGGGTGGGATGGTTCATGCTTAGATCTTTTTGAGCAGGTTTTGCGTCGTTGTATCCCCCTCAGATCCCAAGAGTCAGTGGATCTTTTATCTGCCATAATAGGACGGAAGGTCAACCCTGTTTGGAATAAATTGGTTTTGACTCTGTCAGAGTAGATGAGGGTGTTGCATTTCAGTAATGCACCTCCACTTAAATCCTGCAAAGTGCGATTGGAGGGTGGTCTGTAAGTTCTGCCTTATGATTGTATGGCCTTAAGTCTGTATAGCATACAGTCTCCCTTGTGTTTCTATGGTGTTTCTCACTTCAGACTCACCTTGAATTTTTAATATGCGCCTTTATTTTACCTTGCAGGTAGCCTGTATTTAAAGCAACTCATAAAGTACTTAGGTTCCCATGAGTTGGCTTGTGTATGAGGCTCTTTTGTCTCCGGTTATAATTTTGTTTGGAGAGTTAGGAAAGCTCTAGAAGGAGCAACCAGATTCATGGCAGCCACGATTAGGTCGAGCAACTGATCTAAAGTATATGTTGTTTGATGCTTTGGCTGGGGGTGAAAGAATTATAATATGACTTCCTACCTGTTCTCACTATTGACTGGCGATGATTCCATCCTAATGGGCTGACATTGGGCAGGAGTAAAGTCTTACACTCGCCCCTCATGAGCCTTGGGCTATGCGTCGGCCATATTGAGGTCAGGTGAGTCATTTCAGCAGGTCCATGCAGTATACAACTGGATCGTGTAGCTTTTGGTGGAGCTGTCCCTTCAGCATTTTTGACAAATTTTGATTGAGTGTCAGTCTTAGGGGACAGTGGAGCAGCTGATGATCAGGGTCGGGTGTGGCGGAGCTCGTCTCCTAGGTGGCCATCTTCTTCGGGCGGAAGGCAAGCCTCCTGTCACCCCGAGATTGCATTTATGGCCATTTTTAAGTTACTTGTCATGGCCAACTCTAAACCACAAGTCACAGTTGATTACAATGATTTATTGAGCTAAGTGAAAATCGTGATTTATTGTTCTTTTAAAAATTAATATCTCTGGAACCCTTTGGTAGAGTTTTTGTTCTTGAGATGTCTATTTGAAGTTAAAAATGAAACCTATTTTCTATAAACTTTTTTGTGTTGTGCTTTTTTCCTATTTTGGTATTTCTTAATGCTGTACACTTGTTCTTTTGATAAATCCTAACTTCTCACAGGAGGCAACAAATAAGAAGGAACATCCCCCCTACCCACCCATGAAGTTGGGGACTGACAGCAAGAGGGAAGAGCCGATATGAAGCAAACACATAAGCAGCATGGTGCTCGCTTCTTAATAGGCTCAGGGCAAACAGGGCACCCTATAATGAATCCTTCTAGAAACTGGCAAGCAGTGCAGCTTACAGTGAGCCTTGTAGAATCAGATTTCCTGAAAGCCATGATGCCATATTCTAAACTCCATGAAGCATAGCAAGCATTGCCATAGTTTACGCTAGAACTGGCAATGATTGTAGCATTAATAATGCAAGCTTCTAGTGGCACTGAAAAAAAAGAAGATTTTTGTTCAAGATCTATCCTGATGGAATCTTCCACTCCCTGACTTTTATTGAAGTTAAAGCGTAGTGAAGTGCCCTCTTGTGTATTGTAGATGTGGAAGGATGTGTAAACTAGATTTTTCATTCATCTTTATCGCTCCTAAGCCACGTAAAGTAGCCCACCATGATCCCCATGAGAAATTGCACAGTACTGGCTGGATGCAAACTCTGCATCAGGAATGACCAGTACAGTGAGGTAACAATCTACTAAAATTGTGAAATTACAAGTGAAACCCTATGGAATTGGGAAGTACAGTGCTGACCCATATTTGACCAGTGACATTCTGCATAGTATTCCCATTCCTGCGGTGTTTAACACACACATTTACCACTTGCGGTAAGCAGGTCGGTAAAAGTGTGCAGAGGTCTATTGCAAAAGTGTGCAGAGGAGTGTTGTAAGGTGGTTGTGGAGGGAAGGTGCAGGAAGGAGTGGAGAACGTTGGCTGGCAGAGAGAGCATATAATGCTTCCCTTTTGCCTTATCTGATGTTTAGGTAGGAGTCATGTGAGGTGTGCGGGCTACAATACAGTCTTTTCACACATGCTGGATTTTCTGGTTTGTAAATTCAGGTTCATTGTTCCCGTACTCAGTAAGTCTGGGTACAGAACACTGGATGTAGGAAGCTGGCTCTGTATATACTATATCAAAATGAGATATAATGTGCACAGAGTCCACGGATTCCCAAGAGGCTTAACAGAGGCTACAGTAGATAATACTAATGCTCGCTTTTGTGGTAGTGTGGTCAAGCAGTTAGTCTTATCAGAGGGTAGTGCAAAGCATTTGTTGTTCAAACACAGGCAAAAAACGAAGCACACACTCAATGAATAACTCTAGACCAATTGTTTTTATATAGGAAAAAAAAATGTGTTACTTTATTCCTAGAACCACAAGATTCAGTTTGCAGGTAAGTACATTTGTAAATAAGTATCAGACATATGTATCGACAACATTTTGTTTCAATTTGGCAAGTTAAACAGTTTTCAAGAAGAAAGCAAATATCTGTTTTAAAAGTTGACTGCATTTTTCAAACATGGGGGAGAACACAAGTTAGTACAGTTTCAAGGTAAGTACATGACTTACATTTCCAGTCTCTAGAGTTTAGGATGACCACAGGTTGGGGTTCAAGTCAACCCCGAACACCCACCACCAGCAACAAAGGGCCGGCCGGGTGCAGAGGTCAAACATTATGCAAGATTTAAAAAGGAGGCCAGCTTGCAGGTAAGTACCTGCATCTTCAGAGGGCAGACTTGGGGAGTTTAGGTAAGCATTGGGGTAGCCACAGGTCAGCACCAAACACACACCCTCAGCGGTGCAGGGGCAGCCAGGTGCAGGGTGCAAACACAGCATTGGGCTCTCAATGCTTTTCAATACGGGGAACCCTGGGGGTCACAAGTATGCTGCAGGGGGGGGTCCAGGGGATCAGCTCGGAAAAACCACAGGCTGGACAGTGAGGAGGGCTGCCTGCTGCACGTTGCTGCACCAGATGTTGGGTTCCCCAAGACCAGGGGGCTGCTTGTGCCGGGTATCTTTTGGCGTCAGATATTTTCGTCCTGATCCTTCACAGGGAGGGGGTGTCCTCTGGATTTAGTCTGCAGGTGTCATTGAGGGGACAGGAGGGGTCAACCCAGGCTGGAAACTAGGTCAGAATCGCCTAAGGACCAGTTCTAGTCCACTGGCCCACCTTGACACAGGCCGTGGGCGTTGGGTGCAGAGTGGGAAGGACTTGCGGGTCCGGGGCAGTTCTGGAGTCATTTGTTGGAGTTTCTTTCTGGAAAGGGCTACTGTCCACAGGAGATCTTTATCCTCTGGTGTGCATGCAGTCCTCTTGAGACTTTTAAGAGGTCGCCAGTTTTGCAGGATGTGTCGCCTTTTGTAGCAGGGCTTCAAAAGCTGGAGACAGGTCTGTAGGGCTGGTGCCAAGTCAGGTGGTGTCTTCAGTCTTCTCTGCTGGTGGTTAGCTTAGCAGTCCTTCTTCTTTCTTCTTGTCTTCTTCTTGAGGTCGCCAGGAATCTGACGAGCTAGGTTCAGGGGAGCCCTTAAGCCTGGATTTAGGGGTCTTACAGGGGTCAAAGGGCAGTAGCCAATGGCTACTGTCCTTGAGGATGACTACACCCTTCCGGTGTCCACTTCATTTGGGAAGGGGGACACAGACCTAACCCTATTGGTCCCTGTTCTCCAAACCAAGATGGAGGACTTTGCAAGGAGGGGGTCACTTTAGCTCTGGACACCTTAAGGGTGGTCCTAGCTGAAGTGGTCACTCCTCCTTGTTTTTCCTAATGTTCCTGCCTGAATTGCCACCAAAAGTGGAGCTTTTTCTGGGAGGCCGGCATCTCCACTAGTTAGAGTGCCCTGGGGCACTGTAACAAGCAGCTTGAGCCTTTGAGGCTCACCGCCAGGTGGTACAGTTCCTGCAGGGGGGAGGTAAGCACCTACACCCAGAGCAGGCTTTGCTTCTGGCCTCAGAGAGCACACAGGCTCCCACCCCATGTGATCAGAAACTCATCTGGAAGTGGGAGGCTGGCACAGACTGGTCAGTCCTGCACTAGAAGTTTGGCTAAAATACAGGGGGAATTTCTAAGAAGCCCTCTGGGTGCATTTTTCAATAAATCCAACACTGGCATCAGTGTGGGTTTATTTGCTTAGACCTTTGATACCAAACTTCCCAGACTTCAGTGGAGCCATCATTGAGCTGTGGAGTATGTAATGGCAGACTCCCAGCCCATGTACTTTATATGGTCACACTGCACTTACAATGTCTAAGAATGGACTTAGACACTGTAGGGGCATACTGCTCATGCAGATATGCTCTCACCTTTGGTACAGTGCACCCTTCATTTGGGCTGTAAGGCCTGCTAGATAGGTGACTTGCCTATGCCACAGGCAGCTGTTTGTGAGCACGGCACCCTGAAAGGGGTGCCATGTCGACTTTGTCATTTTTTACCCACCAACACACACAAGTTGCAATGGCAGTGTGCATGTACTTGATGAGGGGTCCCTCAGGGTGGCATAATTCATGCGCAGCCCTTGGGGACCTTCCATGATCACAGGGCCCTTGGTATCATGGGTACCTTTTTCAAGGACATAACTGTGTGCCAGGGGTGTGCTAATTGTGGAACCAATGGTACAGTTTTGGGAAAGAACACTGGTGCTGAGGCCTGGTTAGCAGGATTCCAGGACACTCTCAGTCAAGTCAGCATCAATACCAGGCAAAATGTGTGTGTATGTGGGGGGTAGCCAAGCCAAAAAGGGGCACTTTCCTACACTGGACATCTAATAATCTTATGAAAATGAATTCCGGTCGGAAAATTACTCTCCACGTAGTTCCCAATCAGGGCCCATTCCTTTTATTAGCAGCTTGCTGGTGGGCTGAATAGGCAGAATGCAACACCATAAAGCACAAGAAGCAATGAAAAGAAATAAAACCTCCTTTACCAATAAATGGCTTTTGGATGACCTCAGTGATTGAATTTGGAGGAAACTGTTGGGGATGTTTTTAATTTTGTACTTTCAATTACTTTAAATAAAACACTCCAGAACAGATAATGTGGACCTTCAAGTTCCTCTGGTTGGAAGAAAGTGAAGAGGTTTCCTGTTCTATGAGGCCAGGAAAAGGCACACAGCAATAGAAGAAGCAAGTCTCCTCATCATAATCCCTGCTTCTTCGGAAGAATTCAAATGTGTGCAATTAGCTAATCAGCAAATCTAAAGGCAGCATAGTAGTGGGTATGAGGCTTCATAGAGACAAATTATCATTCCTTACAAGGGGGAATGTAATGGTGCTAAGAGCTGTGTTCTGGAGATCGTGCTCATAATGGAAACTTATAAAAAGGTATATAGTAAGTACAGTCTGATTGTGTATAGTTAAAACTATACATTTAAGACATGTAGGGGCAGATTTTCTAACAATAAGTTTGGTAACAAAAGAGACACAAACTTGTGCAAATTGTTGATTTGGCTGGCTATAACTGTGAGAAATAATTTTATTTGTCCAATCTTGTTCAACTTTGTATGCATGCTGCAATGTACAGCCCACTTCAAAGAGGGAAATGTGTTAAACTATGTCAAAGCATGGTATTTTATGATGCAAGAATACCCTTCTAGCACAAAACTTATGCTTGACAGCATGCACACAATTTGGCACTATGATCCAAGTGTATGCATTAGCGCATTATAGCACCAGGGCAGGGAGAGAAGAAAACAGCATTTCTTAGTAGATATGGCACTGTTCTGCTCTCTCCCTTTCAAGCAACACAGCACAGAAACTTTGGCTGCTGCACTGCGTTGTGTGAAAACTTAGCAATTCTCTTTGCATATTTTGTGATAGCCTTTCTTGTAATGTGTGTACTGCAGTTTTAAAATAATGTTGGCATATTCACAGGGCTTTCAGTCAGAGACCTGGACCTCGAAGCACTATAAATACATGGAAATATTCTAGTAGTGCCCCAACCATGATTCAGTTGTCTTACAGTCTGGTTAGAGAGACCCACCACCACACACCATCACCAACTCCTCCCTACAGTGACCACATTAACAATTGAGCTTTCATAAATAACATAAAAAATGCATTTCTCACCGATTAGTTCAACATTTCTATTTGAATTAAGGCATGTGTATGTTTACCTGAAGGTGAAAGCCAACAAAAAGGTTCAGAATAGTTTGCAGTAGCCGCTGCTGTCATGAAGGGGTGGGGGGCAGAGGGCAGCGTGCGGAGTGGGGGGTGGGGGGATAATAATAATAATTTTTCAAATGTACCTGCGGCTTCTGAGTTCCGCCGCTCCCACCACCTCGGTTATGCTCCTCTTCTTCCTCCCCTCCCCCACCCAATCCCGACAGTTCTCTCATGCTGTTACCCAGCATGAGAGAAGCACCAAGATTGGCCTGAGTGGGCTAAAATGCTGCTTAGGGAGGGAGCAAGAAACATGTGCAATTACAGATCTCCAACCGGCTGTGTTCCACATCGGGGTGGAGAGTTCTAAGTGTGAATGTCAGTTTAGCTGGCCTCAGAGAGCCGACCAAACTGACATGCGCATTTAGAAGTGCACATACCACTTCTCCTCCACCTGCTGACATGGAGAATGCTGGCCCGCACCACCCTAACTAAGCAGAAAGATAAAGTGATAATAAAATACTTTTATTATCACTTTATCTTTCTGCTTTCAGCAGCAGGGCGATGCTCCTCCGCCATAGCGGAGGGGCCGTCCCTGATAGTTTGTTCTGTTTTTTCGTCATGTTGTCTACATTGCACTTAGGATTAGAGTTCAAATATTTTGTATGCACATAAGCTGCTGGTTGACCTGGAAATAATTTGTAGGAGGCAGTCAAGGGTCCCCGTTTCCAGTCAGATCACTACAGATCAGCTACAAAATAGAGTGTGTCCTCTTTGGTCCTCAGAATGTTGCCCACAATATGATCGCAGGTCAGTATTTTAGAAACAATGTTTTCAGAGGCAATAACCGATCCTCCAATGCTGGCAGGGCTCTCTATAAAATTACCATCAGATTCCTTGACACCAGCAAGTATAACCATGCTTGTTGATTCCAAGAGCCCCAAGCAAGGCTCAAGGTGCCGCAGACACAGTGCCAACTTTAAGCGTCTGATCTAGGAATGTAAAACACTTGCAACCCCTCTGAGGCATTATGATGGAGAAGGTCTTAGAACTCAGAATGATGTGTGTTTTGAGCCAGCTTGTGTGTGTGTGTTTATGCGGTTTAAAGGGAAGAGCACAGTTGGATTCGTCATATTCTTCTCACCACATCAAAGAAAAGGCTTGCATTCCCCTGGAAGGCATCTACTCCACCTGACTTTTGAACAGTGTTTAGAATGTGATCCACTACAATGAGAGCGAAGACGGTGTAAGAACGACACACAGTTCGTTCAAACAACAACCAGAAGACATCTAATTTAGAGGCTGAGGATGTTGACAAATGTACAGCATATCTGGTGGAGGAGCAGGGTTTACTGGAGGGTCCACCCTGAAAAGTAAAAATGATGTCCTGAAACTTGTCATATATGAGCACTGATACAAGATGTGGTGTACACTCTAGCACTGAAGAGTTGACGAGGAGGACAAAGGATCTGCCGACCCATCAGTGTAATGCCCTACATTTTTATTATTTATTTTTTAAATTTTTTGTGATACACTGTGGGGGTCATTCTGACCCTGGCGGTCATGGACCGCCAGGGCCAACGACCGCGGAAGCACCGCCAACAGGCTGGCGGTGCTTCCGGGGGCATTCTGAACGCAGCGGTAAAGCCGCTGTCAGAAAAGGGAAGCCGGCGGTTTCCCGCCGGTTTCCCGCTGCCCCAGGGAATCCTCCACGGCGGCGCTGCAAGCAGGGCCGCCATGGGGATTCCGACCCCCTTCCCGCCAGCCTGGTTCTGGCGGTTTTCACCGCCAGAACCTGGCTGGCAAGAACGGGTGTCGTGGGGCCCCTGGGGGCCCCTGCAGTGCCCATGCCACTGGCATGGGCACTGCAGGGGCCCCCTAACAGGGCCCCACATAGATTTTCAGTGTCTGCATGGCAGACATTGAAAATCGCGACGGGTGCAACTGCACCCGTCGCACCCCTTCCACTCCGCCGGCTCCATTCGGAGCCGGCATCCTCGTGGAAGGGGGTTTCCCGCTGGGCGGGCGGGCGGCCTTCTGGCGGTCGCCCGCCAGCCCCGCGGGAAACTCAGAATGACCACCGCGGTCTTTTGACCGCGGTACGGTCTTCTGGCGGTTCCCGCCAGGCCGGCGGCATCCGCCGCCGGCGGGGGTCAGAATGACCCCCTGTATCCCATGTTCCAGTCGACTGGGATTAAACACCAAGTCCAGGCAGGAATGACCAAACTTTGGATCATCCTGGGACATAGAACCGGATACAGAATAAGCCCGAATGAGAACAGGCGTCCTCCTAGATCTTGCAAGATATGAAATCTGTGTAGGTGCTCCCTGGCAGAAGAGAGTGGTCACGTTCTGCACCACCAGGGACCTTCCCACCCGGAGACAGACACAGACAGCTGCTCCAAGTTGCAATACACAGCCATAGTTAAAATGTTAGTAATGAACGGTTATGCTGCTCAGCCTGACAAAATCTTCCTGCCCCTATTTAACGTTTAAAACCTGCATCCCCATGTTTTACCACAAGTAAGAATCACATTATCAGTGATTGTTGTTTCTTGATGAATACATTGATCACTCAATATTTGCTTCTAAAAGTAATTTGTGATATATGGCTTTCTTAGGAATCACCTATTGTGCATAACTGTATCAATATCCAGTTACTTACTGCAATGATGTCACAGTAGTGGGTGATATATATTTAAGACATGTAGGGGCAGATTTACTAACAATATGTTTGTCAACAAAAGACACACAAACTTGCGCACAATGTAGTAATGGGTGACCCACTGTTATGACATCACAAGGGGAAGAACTCGCGTCCTTTTGTTCTATGCCCCTTTGCCCAGGTCAGTAGAGACCCGACAGCAGTGGCAGAATTGCAGTTGGCCATCTCGCTCACCCTCTTCTATCTCTCCTAGGTTTTTACAGGCCTGATGAAGTTTGGAGAATATGGGTAGCGCTTTGTCTGCGCCAGATGCTTTCTCCACTGTCAACACAGGTCTCTGCAGACCCACGCTGACAGGATAAAACAACCCACGCGGACAGTCGGCACTCACAGAGTGTTGGCCAGCATGATGCTGGCTCCCAGCTCTCAATTTTGGAGTGTGGTTTTGAGAGGAAGGTGGTAGGAAGCCAGGTATGTTTTTTATATTTGGATTTGGGTAGAGGTAGGCAATTTTTAGAGAGGTGTTGGAGTTGGTGGCGGAGGGCTGTATGCTAAGGGTGGTGGGCCTGGATGGCGGAGGCTGTTTTTTGGGGTAAGGTGAGGCTCTGCAATTACTCTTCTGCCTTTGCTTCTATGTTGGAAGCACAGGCAGATGATTTGGGGAGATGGTCATAAGTAGCATAAAATTCTAGATGGCAAAATATGAATAATAGGGATTTTTTCACGAAGGGATTTTGAGTGACATCATAAACACAGAGACAGTTTAAGGCATGGGTAAATGGGCTCTGGCCCAGGGCCCCTGTTTTTTCACGGGTCCCCAGATAGAGCCAGCTCTGTTATGCAGAGCGTCTTGCCCTGATGACCTTGAATAATTCTTAAACATATTGTTTTTTAATACAATTTTCCTTTATTTGAATGTGGGTGATGTGTGAGAGTCTATTACAGACATTTTGCAGAGAAATGTTTTGTTTCATGCAACATCCATAAAAAAAAGTTTCTCGAAGATCAAAACCGGACCTCACAAGAGAAAGTAGATTATTTGCAGTAGCAGTGAGCTGCTGCTGTGTTACAACACTGAAAACATACATACGATCCCTGAACATTAATGTAAACACATTTAGAATTTGGACCAGTGTGTCTGTGCACTGTCAGTGACATGGCTAAAGAGGGCATGAAAGAGCAAAACATAGTTAATAAATTCAAAGGTATTCTGAACAGGGGCCTCCAAAATACATTTTGCCGAGGGCCCCAAAATCCTTAAGATGTCCCTGCGTATACAATTCGAGCATCTCTCTCGTAGTCTATTTGATGCTACTCAGAACCGTTCAGTAAAAACATCCCTGTTATCATCAGTTAACCATGTATAATTCTATATTTTTAAATACACATCATCCCATCAATTATTTTGCCCAACCACCTCATCAGATGTCCTCACAGCCGTAGACATATTTAAGATATCAGCAGGCAAACATATTAAAGGAAAATATCGCCTACGAGGAGTATGAAAATAACTATGCTGCTTTTTCAAGACGATAGAAGGTCAAATAAAATAGTTTCATTAAATATGTTTTCGTTACAGTACATTACTAAGGCGTGTTTGAAGGCAGTTAACGATGAGTAATTTCAATTTGCAGTGAGACATTCTTTCAGCATTAGTAACGTTTCACAAATGCCTTCTAGGAGGCTTCAGTCTTGGCACTGCTTTCGTGCCTAATAACTTTAATTACAGTTCCTTAATTGATGAAATTATGTCAAAAGACTTAAGTTAGAAAGCATCTTCCTAACCAGTTTCAGGGTTTGGCTCAATGTCACAAAAAGAAAATCATGAAATTAACGCCCAGAGCAAAGTTGTCTGCATGGCCACCAAGGGTTCATCGGAATAGTGACTCAACCTATGTTTAGGTACAGAAGAATGACAAGAGAAAAAATACTTTAACCCCAAGTGAGGAAACACAGACCTTCATTTAATGTTCATTGGCAAGGAGCAACATGCTGGGAAATAGCTATCATTCAAAGATTGCAAAATACAGAGGTCAGTGGTGTTCAGTTTTGATAAATATAAATGACTGATTGATCAAGGGCTAAGTGGGTCACATAACATTCTCCACCAAAACGTACTTTCATTCTGGAGGAATATTAATTTGCCCACATCATGGTCAGTGAAGATACCTATAGCATTTCGAATTTTATGTCAAGCCATAAAGGCGACCTTTAAGCATGTGCCATTAATGCCACTCAACTCTGATCAACACATCAATGCAAATGCGACATCAAAAAACAATACGATTGTATAAAGAAACAACAAAGCTGAAAGCTGCTGGCACCCAGGCAGTAACCTCCTTTTTGTTGGTCAGAATCTCAGTAAATTTGCAGTACTTATCCTCTACCATTGCAACAACTCTGATTTTCCGACAGGCCAGTCCAGTGGCCTTTCCTCCTTATGTATGTAATGTTGTTTTTTTCCTATACGGTCGGAGTTTCTTCCTGTTCCATTCATTTCTTACCCTTTCTTCTTAATAGCTTATTTAAAATCGATTTCAACTTTTCACTGTTTCCTCTACAGACATCAGAGTCCTCATTACTATTTTTACTTATTCCATGCAGGGGGCCTGTTGGCCTTTGTCTGGCATGAGCAAAGGTTCTAGTGCTCTACATTTTACACCTTCCTTCCGACTCTGTCCTCATCTTCGGCCGATGCTGGGCTTGTAACTCTTTGACTCCTCGTGGAGTTTTGCGCCACCTCTTCTGCTCCTCCCTAAGACGAGCTGCCAGTTCTACCACAAGAGTTACCTCCTTAATTTGGCCTTTATCACTGGTCTCTTCCTATTTAATTCTACATTTGGGAGCCATCGCTACTATTTTCATAATTTTCTCTATTTATTATGCTAACTGCTTACGGCATGTGCTCAGTACCTGCTCCATCTTAAGACTTTGATATTTCTAGGACTATTCCCTAAAAAAGTTAAATCCCTTTTATTTTAAAAAGGTTGTCATTGCACACATAATTGTCCATGCGTTTTAGTAACAGAGATATAACTTGTGATATTGTACATTACATAATGGAGCACTGCAGGTGAGAAAACATGTTTGATGAGGGAAAAGCAGAGTTCTTAAATAAAATGCATTAGAGGATTATTTTGAGACAATTTTATTAACCTGAGCAATATACACAGAGCTGATGTTCATGCAAAGTCTGACACGCAAAGTCTATGCCTAGGTAGGTATTTCCTTTTCCGGCAAAGGAAATTTACCCAATAGTTTGGTTCACAAGCAACGAAACCAGTTGTGCATTCATTAAACATGTAACAACCCCTCCTGGTACAATTGATAACTTCAGCAAAACAGCATATTCTTACAACTGCAGGTTCACCTTGAGAAGCATTTGCCAATGAGAACATTATATCTCAATCCCTGGTCCTCCCGTCTGGCCAGTAGCAGAGCTCGCTGAAACCTATGCATGGGTTAGTGATGCAACAATGCGCTCTCATGGTTAATACAAGATGGAGTGAGTATAGTTTCATAATTTTGGCCTAGGTTCTCAAGTGAGTATATAGCAGGGGAGTAAGCTAAGGTCAGGGCCACTGGAATTATGTGGCATATGCGGGCCAAATTGTGCAGCAGGGTTGACTAAATTATGTGACAAGAAAATGCAAATTAAGCAGTGTAAAGAGCACATTTTGTGATAGTAATACTTAATTATTTGTTTCCCTTGTTAAATTGTCTGGGCATAGGTTGCACCTTATTAGTACCATCAAAATATAGCAATAGGCAACAGAAAGATGACCAGTCAACCTTTCCCAAGGACCTTGACCTTGAACGATACAGCATCCCGCATCACTGTGTTTTTGGTAACTTTTAACTGCTTGAGCTAGAAACAAATTGTTTTGTTAAAATCTGCGGATGATGCAGCAGATGATGGATTATGTGGCAACAATGGAAAATCCATAATTATGCAGAAAAACTCAACAGCCGCTTAATCTTATAATGCCAGTGGCCCTGGCTAAGGTTAAGGGTGCACAACAGGGCTTGAGCTAAGATTGTGGGTAGATTTTATTTCTGATGATGTTTCTTTGTGTAGCCACTATTAAATCTTACTGAACTTTAGCTTGAGTTTTCCAAGGAATTTTTCTACTTTCAAGAGAGGCAAGGGTCTTCTAATTGGTTTTTGGCCACCTTGGCTTGGTCAAGACGGGTGGCATTCAGTAACTTATTTGGAGATGGGTTACTGATCGGAAGTGGAGGTGTTTCATTGTCAACCCTGCATTCCCGAGTGGGGTGGAAAACGAAACGTCCACTTGTAAAAAACCCAACCAGGTAACAAGGCTGATAAATATCCCCTTCACTTGCTCAAGCACGGGATATGTTGATTAGCGTCTCCCTGCTTTGCCAAAGGGTCAGTAGTCACCTTATCTCATCCGCTTTCGGCATGTGTGGGGAGATTATCATTTTTCTTTTATTGCTTTGTGCAGGAGCAGTTATAGTTTGCAAAATACCCATACCTTGCTGAAGTGTGTGTGTGGGGACATACTATACCCCTCCCTTGCTGAGGGGAGTATATTGAATTTTTTCATTACATTAACCTTTCCTAAGGATGAGGTAGTATGTGTGATCTTCTCATGAATTCCAAATAAAGAGCGGTCATAGATTATTTATTCCTCCATCTCCTGCCTTGACCAACATCGGGATGTAGTCTTGCTTGCCTAACACCTAAGAGTGGAAGAATACTCCATTTACCCCCATCTTGCCTTTGCAGTTCTAAGTGTGATACTCAAGCTCTTTTGAGATGCGAATGTTGCACAGTCATGTCCCCTGCCCTGCATGCAGAGCTGCCAGAATCTGGTATACCCATTTCTGGATATTTGGCACCAGCCTCACATTAACCTAGCGTGAGTGTGTAGGCCCAGGCCACCTTTTCACATGAGACTGCTTGTGAACCTATCCTAAACCTGGCCTGATTCTAAAAGGGTGCACCAAGTGCACTCTCAGTAATGCAAAGGACTAGTGTCCCTGTCACATGCATGTAGTTCGGTGGTAGCAGTATATATGTCCTTATTACAACCTTGACAGAGGGGTTTCCTTCATCACAAATGTGGTGGATATCCCTTCCGTCATATTATGATCCCATTATATTCAATGGAGATCGTAATACATTTATGATGGATGAAACCGCTCTGTCAAGGTCGCAATAAGGCCCATAGTGTTTTGAAGTGATCCTAGTGTGACAAGGTCTTTTTATCTGTGTCAGAATAGTGGGAGCCTACTAGCCCCTTGTATTAATTGCTGCTGCTATTGGTAAACCGGGAATCCCAGCACGACAGGCACATAGCTTTTCCATTGGTGCTGCAGGTGGAGTGGCATTGGAGCCCAGAGGCCTGAGAGACACACTGAACCATGATTAATTCAATGTTTCACAGTTCAGACAGTACCTAGGGGCCCATTCCCACCCTTGCACTAGGGCCCATCACTCACTGACTGCACCAGTGAGCACGACATACTGAGCGCATGAATGAATGTGTGTATGAGAAGTGGGTTACAAGCTTCATGAGTGACTGAGTGAAGCAGAGTGACACAAGCCCGTGGATTTCATTTTGGAAGCACTTAACCCATTCATTTGTACACAATGGAGTGAGGTTACTTTTCCAGACAGTACAAGTTTATTGCTGACTTTTTTAGGACTGGAGGGAGGGATGTGTGTAAAAGGTGGGACTGCAGTTTCTGATTCAATAGTGTGAACAGTTCTATTAGAAGGGGGTCAGTCTTTATCTCTCTTCCTGAGCATTGTCATGATTGAAAGTGTTGATAGTATGGTGGAGACTGCTCACAATATTTTGTGACTATTTTGTAGGTGCTGCAGACTTGGGTGACCTTACTGCGAGGAGCACCATTTAAGACAACAGCTGAGTCTAGAACACAACCTGAAAAAGGATGCATAAGAAGAAGACCTACCAAAATTAGTTTTAAAAAGGAAAACAGAAAATCTACACCCCTTGTATGCCATCCCTGTATAAGAATGGGAACAATATACCCACTTGTTGTTCCAGTTCCAAGCTCTATCTGACTAATCAGAGGTGCTCCACAGAGTACACAGAGGCAGTAGCGGCTGACATCAGGAAAGGGTGGTGGAGCAGGGAGGGTTTGGGGGGTAGTGGTGGGGCTGAAAATAAGAAAATATATAATTAAAAAATGTTTTACCTGACTCCCACGGGAATGCCGCTCTTCTGCTCCTCTGGCTCCGTGGCAGACACAGGCTCCCAGCCTACCATGCGGCCAATCCTAATGCAGCTCTCATGCTGCTGAATGACTCGAATAACTGAGAATCTATACTGTGGTAGCAAACCTGCACTAAAATGTACTGTACAATTCATATTCTCCATTACTTTCCATAGCACGTCTCAAATGCCCAGCTGCACCTATACAAAAAAAAAAAAATCCATGAGCTGAGAATTTATTGTTTACTTGATGGGCTAAGTCCATATTCTATCCTTGATAAGCCACTGTGGCCTTAACCCACAACTTCATGCTCAGCTTGGGTGAATCCAGATTATCAATATTTTATAGCTAAAATTGGGTAATGAAACTGGTCAGTGATTGTTAATTATTTGTCCTTCTAAAGAGTTACAAGTCACAGACTTGTTTTAAGATCTTATGAGAAGCCACTCTATTAGATATAAAGAATTCAAGCTGGTTGATGATTTCCGCAGATTTGTTTCATGTGGACCTCTGAATATATGAGCTCTGTTGTAGTCTGGAATGTATTGAAGAAGCAAGATTTGTCAATGTGCTGTTATGAAAAACTGAGACTGTTTCTGCCCTAAGGGCAGTAAACTACAGCTGTGGCACTGACTTGATGTGTTAGGACAGAAGGGTGATAATGTAGGGTAGAAATTGATAATACATGGCACCCCTTCAGCTTAATTTGGTTATGAGGTAAAGTGTAGTAAGACAGTTACCCCACTGCCTATTAAAATGACTCCTCCAGCTGCATTCATAGGAATGATGTTGGGCGGCCTGCATCTCTTTATAAGCATTTTTTAATATGGCTCTGCATTAGGCGGGAGCATCTGTTAGTGAATCTGTGGTATTTGTAGACACTCTGCTGGGAATCACAAGCAGCCAGTCTACTGATGCATCTCCCAGTGTATGAGGATCGTGTGCGGCTCACTGCCTACATCAAGTGGAATTTGCATTGTTTACTGCATTTTGACTCACCGGCTACCACTTCTGCAAGGAATAGGAGTCCATTCCCAGGAATGTGTAGGAGAGTCGAGGATTGGAGTTTCAGCTTCCTTGCTACTAGTCTTTACCCATGATGCATGTGGGGTGGTAGTTGATATAGAAGTCAGACTGTTTACCCAGGATGCAGGTTGGATGGTGGTAAAAACTGAAGATGGACTAACCACCTGATTCTGCTGACTGTTTACTAATTATTTTTTTCTTTTCAGGCACTGCATTGTTTTCACTTTCCAGTTCCCTAGTGATTATTTGTGTGTGTCCTTGTGTCCTCTTTCCACTATGCAAAATGCATCACCACCCCCTTTTTTACCTTTACCAGGTGACCCTCTTCTTCCATGGTCTAAATGGAAAAAGGTGTTCATAAATTATTTAAAATGTGTGTGGCCCTACTATGTAAACTGATAAAAACACTTCTATTTTTCTCCATTATCCTGGTGTGGAGGGCCAAGGAATTTTCTAAAGCCTTCCAGTTATTGAAAGTAAACCCATGATGATGGTGACGCTTCCCATTTCCTCAGATTGATAGCAATGTTTCTATCTACATCTAAAGAGGTATGCTGATCCAGTAACATGCAAAGATAGGAACATTGCTATCAATCTTTGTGAAGCTGTTAAGCTTGAATTAGAACTTTTGAGTTCCAAAGGAGTAATTATAATGGTGTAAGCTTCGGAATGGCTTGCTCCCTTCATGGTTGCTACCAAGAGCTCAGGAGAAATTAGGTTATGTGTTGACCTCAGATAACTTAATAAGAAGGTGCTGGGGGGTAGGTTTCCTCTGCCCAGCAACATGGAGATGGTGGGAATACTGGGAGGACCTACATTTTTCAGCACTCTCGATCTTACCTCTGCTCACTACCAAGTGTGTCTGAGTGAGGACTCGAAAAATTACACTTTGTTTGTGACGCCCTTTGGTGTTTATTATTTCAATAGGATGCCAGTCAGTTTATGCTCAGCTGCCTCATGCCAGTCAGTTTATGCTGATCTGCCTCATTATTTCAGAGTTTGATGAATGGCATGCTGGGGAATGTTTTGGGGTGAAATGTTTACAGGATGATGTCCTGATATTCAGTGACAATTTGTAAGAGTTGAGAGGTGTTTCAACCTTTTAGTTCTAAAGGAATTACTCTCAAAGTGGACAAGTGCAAGTTCTACTTAACTGAAATAACATATCTCGGTCATATTTTTTGGGCATGTTGTTAAACCAAAGTACGACCTGATTAAGACCATCACAGACCTGACCCCCCCACTCCCAGAAAAGAAGAAGAATTTTCAGGCATTCTTGAGAATGGCTGAATTTTACAGTGTGTTTGTTCAAAATGTTGCCAGTTGCACCACTGCAGTTAGAGACTTGTTGAAAAAGAGAGTGCAATTTAACTGGAATGAGGATTGTCAAAGAGAATTTGCAGACATACAGGAAGGATTGGCAGAGGTACATCACTTGAAAGGTTTTATTCCAGGTTTGCCATGTAGTGTTATCAGAGTTGCCAGTGGGAAGGGCATAGGAGTGGTGCTTAAATAGAAGCAGGCCAATGAGATGGTCACCATAGCGTTTAGTTCCAGGGCACTTAAGGGAGCTGAATTCCTCTATTCAACAATTGAGAAGGAAGCTTTGGGTGTGTTTTGGGAAGTGAGAAGATTCAAGCAGTTTCTGTGGGGATCTACGTTTGTAGTTAGGATGGTCCACAAGCCCTTACAAGATGTGTATGATAAAAAGGCTTTGATTGTATCTCTTCCCGTATTACCAAGTGGTTGGTGGCATTGCAAGACTTTGATTTTTCTGTTGAACATACTCATCTATTTTGTGCAAAGCCATATGATGCCAATGGCTTAGGATGCATATTTTTTGCTGTTATGAGTGAGGTACTTAACCTACTGTATCTACAGACTGACAGTCCTCCACATCTGTGACACTGTGCAGCATAGTCGTGTGCTAAGGGCAAGAATTTGATCCTGCTGACCTGTGACAATCTATCCCATACCAACAACCAGTGTAGTTGTAATCTCAAGTATTCCCTATTCACATTTACTGGGCTACTGTCTCCTCATTCACACCCACAGTAGTTAGAATGGGGAACATTGAGGATATTTCCAATTTCAGAAACGCCCACTACCAATCATACTTTTTATACATTTTTATTTATTAAACAGTATCTTTACAAGTAACAGAGTCTATTATGAATCCTATACTTTCCGTTACATAGATGAGTAATATCATAATTGTCTTGTCTAGTTGTATAGGTTGAACAGCTTACATTGTAATCATTTAAACTATAAAACAACTTTGAACACCCTTCTTGCGATCCCTTACCCACCCCTCTTAACCTTCCATGTCTGGTATGACATTATCGATAAGCCAGTGTTAAATAAAGGTGTCTTGTGTTTCATTCTGTTATCGTGGCTGTGTGGTGAGTTATACACAAACAGCCCTCTACTCTCCCCATTTCTTTACCCACATGTTTATTAAGTAGCTTCCCGCTCTTGCGACATAGCTGCATTAGGTTGTGCCCCAGTATATGACAGCAGGGTCCTAGTCATCTCCGTCCAGGCCATCAGGACTTCTTGTGCTTTGTTGTCCCTCCTGGTTCTTTGTAAGTGTTTCTCCTCTGCCCCCACCTATTCTGCCATATCTGTCTCCCTCATATGTCTCGTGGGAATCCTGGGGCTGGTAGCACCTACTTAGTTTTCTGACAGGGTTTTGTGGAAGCAGACCTAATACACATTTTTCTGTCTCCAATGGAAGCTCCTATCCCGTTGTGGCTTTTAACTGGGGAAGCGTCTTCTTCCAGAAATTTTGTATTGGGGGGCATCTCCATTATAGATGATAAAAATCAGCTTCTTCCCTCCTGTATTTGGGACATGTATGGTCTCAGGTGGGGTAGATAGCGTGTAATCGCGTGTAATCGCCTGGGGTGAGGTATGCCATATGTACGAAGTTATATTGGATTAATTTAAAGCAGGCAGTAACCACCACCACCCAAATGTATTTTGCCCCTTTCCTTAGAGGCTAGTTCTTTTTCCAGGAGGAGGCTGTAGTGGTCTATCCGAGCGCTGTGCTCGGTACAAGTATGTTATGAGTCTGCATCCCCCAGTCATTTTGAGCAGTGTGCTGAGTGTTTGCATAGGCATGGGTGCCTCAGAAAATGTAGGCCAAAGTTGTCTGGCTAAAGCTGCAATTTTAGAAAATTTTGGGAGCTTTTCTGTACCCAAAGCGAACGAGTCTTGTGCTTGATGGTACATTATAAATTTGCTATTGGGATAGAGGTCGGAGAGTGTAAGGCACCCACCTTCTTGCCTCATGGTTATGGACATTATCTGTGCATCTGTACGAAGGAGGCTAGTATCCAAATATCCATGTCCTGAGAGTAGGGCGCTCTCCTAATGACACTCTGTACCATTCTTTCCAATATTTTACCCATTAGCCGGATGAGAAGGGGCAGTGTGTTAGGTATTCTACTTCCTTTCTTTAAAAGTTCTCTTAGTTGGTGGGTGCCATGTGTTCCCTCAAGCAATTGCCTTTCCCAGATAGGTTTCCCATCTAGCCAGTGTACCACGTGTTGTAGTTGTGCAGCCATGTAGTACAGCTTGAGGTCCGGCACCGCTAGACCACCCTTTTCCCATTCTCTTTGAAGTGTAGATAAACTGACCCTACAGCGCTTGCCTTGCAAGAGTAGGTCAAACACCAGCCTATCCAAATCCTGAAAAACTGACCGTGGGATCTCGTAATAGGAACCCTGCATAGTAGAGGGCATTGTGGCAATACCACCATTTTAAGTAATGCAATTTTGCCCATTAGCGACAAATGTAGTGTGTTCCAAAGTTGTATAGAGGGCTTTAGTTTTGCTTATACTGACCCTAGGTTAAGATTATAAAATTGTCATTCATCCTGGGCAATATAGGGTATAGGACCGATTTTTGTATGTTAACCCTCAGTTCTGAGAATTCCCAATATTCCTGCATCGCATTTAGTGGTATTCGTACAGAGATGTCTGGGCGCCTGAGATAGATAAAGGTGTTGTCTGCGTACAGGGATATTATATGTTCCTTGGGTCCCACCTTATGCCCCATCCTGTTGCAGCATGTCTGAGACGGTGTGCCAATGGCTCTATGGCAATAGCAAATATTAGCGGGAGAGTGGGCACCCCTGTTCCTCGGTTGAGGTCGAACCTTTCTGATACATATCAGCCCGTTCGCACTCTTGCTCTTGGTTGGGTGTATAACAGTTTAATCCAGGCAATGTAAGTAGTGACTAAGCCCATCTTCTCCAAAACCCTCCATACATATGTCCAGTTTAATGTGTCGAAAGCCTGTTGTATATCGAGAACTGCTAATGCAAAGCTCTCCTCCTGTACTTGCGGACCATGAATGACATGGGCTAGCCACTGTAGGTTTCTTAGGGTATTTCTTCCAAGAATAAACCCTGACTATTCTTCATGGATCAGACGAGGCAGATAAGGGAGAAGTCGGACAGCCACACATGACTAAGAAGTTTAAGATCCACATTTGGCATTGAAATTGGGCAATAGGATGTAGTCTCCTGCTGATCTTTTCCTGGTTTTGGTATGAGAAATAGCAATGCTTCATTCATGAAATCTGGGAGTTCCCCTCTGCTGTATACCTCCGGATAGACCTCTACTAGTTCATCTAGCAATATTTCGGGGACGTTCTTATAAAATTCAGAGGGTAGTCAGCCCCCCCTCCAGGCACCTTAGCGGTTTTTAAAGTCTCTACCATATCTTGTTTGATTATTGGGGCCCCTAGTATTTACCTATCTTCTCGGGACAACCATGGCAAGGAGAGCTGATTCAGATAGTCTATTAGGACATCGTCCAGGCCCAGGAACTGTGCCATAGCGTACACTGCCTGTAAGTGGGTGGTAAAAACTGCATTGATTGTATGTTGTGTGTAGTGTATCGTACTGGCACTATCTCGTATTGAAAGTATAGGTGAGGGTGCTGTCTCAGAGCAAATTTTTTATGATATTGTTGCACTTTGCAGGATTAGCACCAAAAATGTTGCTGTCAGCCCTGCAAAGTACATGGAGGCCCATTATAAATAATGATGTACCTACTTTAAATGCCTGCTCTGAGCAGGAGTTAAAAAATGCCACAAAAATGGTGCAGGGGACTCGCATAGACTCCATTGCTCCATTTTTGTGGTCCCCCCAATAAGGGAAGCCCCCCCCTGCATGCATTATGCATGATGCAGGCATAATGTGGCGCAAGGGTTTAATAAGTGGTGCAAAGCAAGCATTGAGCCACTTTGTAAATATGGTGCAGTGTTTTTGCCACACTATTGGCACATTAGCATAAAAAATAATTATGCTAATGTGGCGATAGTTGGTGCTAGGACCGCTTAAATATGGGCCTCAGAGTTAAAGCGCCGTAGCGGAACTTTGGGTGGCTACCTACAGAGGGAGTATGTTAAAAGGAGAGGCAAGTGGTCGGAAATGTATCTTAGCAGATACTGGACCACTGGGACCCGGTGGGCAGTGGAGACCTGTGGGAAAAAAGTAGTCCAGGCGACTGTGGGTGTTAGTGGCTGGAGTGTGGCATGAATACCTGCATGATTGGGGGTGACGGTTACACCATATATCTATTAATTTTAGGCTCTGTATAGTCTGGCAAAGAGCCGTTGTGGCGCAGGGTTTTAATCCCTCCCAGAGGGGGGGGGTCTGTCAAGGGTCTCATCCAGCACACTATTAAATCCTTGGCTTGAATAATCTCTGTGTCAGGGGAGATCCAGGCACTGTGCAAGACCAACCCCAGGAAAAACTCAGTTGTCAGTACTGGGTCCGTATATATTAATGACACATAATGGATGTGCATCTAAGGTCCCCTCAATGACTGCGTAGCGGCCTTTGGGATCTATGACTTGCCTGTTGGTTTTGAACGGGGTTTCCAGGGCTATCCAGATCAAAGTGCCTCTAGCACAGCCTGAGTAGGATGTTGCTACTTGTGTCCCTCACCACCTCTTCTGTAAGACCCTAATACAGTCTCACCACAGGTGTGTTTCCTGCAAACACCCTATTGTTACACCAGACCTTTTAAGATAGCTTATTATTCTATTGCCTTTCACTGGGTTCCTGAGCCCCCGCACATTCCATGAAATAATTTTATAGTGTGATCTTAATATTTTGTCACGTGTGATAGAATTCAAGATTGGCTGAGCTGGCTGAAACATTGAAACCGGGTTTGTAGCTCCTGATTGTCTCGTAACATGGAAGTCCTCCTTTCAAACATGCACAATGAATACAATATTAATATCATTTGAGGAAACAGCAGGAGAGTGGTACTATACTATCCTATTACAAACAGTAAAAACAGTAAAACACATTAACTATTGGGTTCAATCCAACCCCCCCCATCAGTGGCCCCTATTACCCATGGATGGAACTACATCTCCATGAAACTGGTGAATCCCGCTCCAATTTCCGGGCTCCAAAGCTAAATATTCTTAGTAGGGATAATAGTTGTTCAGTGAATTTCTTGGCTGGTGCCCAAGGTCCCTGTTCACCAATCGCCCACAGATGGGCTCAATAGATCTCAGCAGCCGGGGTTTCAGGGTGCTTTTGGCTCAACTCTTTTTACCACCCAATAAAACAATGTCTATCTTGATGGATATGTGCCACATAGACTGTGAAGTGATAATCTGGATAGCCACAGTATTATGTTCTGAATATGCCCACCATCAGGTTGCATTATGCCTATGCCTCCCATGATTCCAGGTCAGACAAGAAGTGTTCAAGGGAGTTTATCCCATTGATGCATTCTCTTCTAAGGACTCAGGGAGGTGGCTCAATGGAGTGAAAGGTTCTGTGTTTGAATAGGAGCTTCCTCAGATTGTAATGTGCCATCTTCGGCCACAACTATGCGGCCTGTCAGTTGGGTCTGTGACAAATTTTGTTGTGGAGGGGATGCTTTCCTTGAATTGCTGGGTTTTTGATTGCGCCTATGCCGGGAATCTCTCCACTTGAGGAATTGTTCTCTCCCATTGAGGCCCATCGAGTCGAGCCAGTCAGCCACAGCCTGTGGGGCTAAAAAAAAAGGGTCTTGCCATCGTGTTGTACTCGGAGACGTGTCGGGAAAATTAAGCTATATTTATGATTCTGTTTGCGCATCCTCCATTTGACATCCAGGAACCCTCACCAGCGCTCCTGAACTCTTCTGGTGTAATCCAGGTAAATTTGGATAGGGGTGCCTTCATATGGGGGGTCCATGTGTACGAACATGTTGGATATGGTCTTGATCTCTGTGATTGAACAAACGTGCAATTATTGTGCAAGGTGGAGCCCCTGGCTTCGGCTCCAGGCCCAGTGACCTGTGGGCCCATTCCAGCTAAAATAATTAGGACTGTCGCATTGAAGGCAGTGGAGTTTGTATCCAGTCCCCCATGAACAGTTCTGACGAGGGTCCTTCTTCGTGTTCCGGAAAACCTAGGAAGCAGACGTTATTTTGCTGGGAATGTCCCTCTGTGTCTTCAAGCGGATCTCAAGATGAGTCGTGGTCTGATGGAGGGCTTCCACTAAGTCAATTTTTGTTTCCAGGGCTGCCCGAGTTCCATGGATGGCTGCTAGGATTTTGGAAGTGTTGTCCTGGCCTTTTGGGGC
Source organism: Pleurodeles waltl (assembly GCF_031143425.1). NCBI lineage: Eukaryota > Metazoa > Chordata > Amphibia > Caudata > Salamandridae > Pleurodeles > Pleurodeles waltl. The sequence continues at coordinate 1,110,228,898 of NC_090448.1, read as the reverse complement.
AGCATTGTCCCTCTGTGAAGGGGGTTGCGCATCTCATCCAGGCACTGTATATTGTATAATTTTATTAGTTTGGGAGCCCCTCCCTGACTTATCCTTCACCATCTCTGTACCTGTGGTCGGGGGTCCTCTGCAGCGCTCAGTTTTTATGTTGCAAAGTTATCTGCTACGTGTCCTGTGCCTCTATTGCATCTGCAGTGCACTATCTGGCTGCACACCAGCACTCCCAGGCCATAGCAAATGGGGTGGGTCGTCCTGGATGCCTGAAGTGTCGAACTGTAGACAAGTATGATCTTTGGGGCTGCAATAGGGGTGGCACTGCGAGTGGGTGGCGGCTGTGTCCCCCACGACGGCAAACCAGCAAGCCAAGAAGTCTCTGTAGGGGGACCTCAAGGTGTCCACACAGTCAGTGCATGATGTTTCCAGAGGACCCCCTGAGGAGTCAAAAAGTATATTGATCGTCAAGGGGCATGTCGGCTCAGTTGGGTCCCCCGTCATTCTCCTCCTGTCTCGGGCCTCCGTGACAGTTCCTGCTGGCGGCTCCCTCTCCATGAGGCCACTGCACATAGGTGCGGGATGGGGCCGCAATGCTCTCTCCCTCAGATGGCCCCACCCCACCTCAACCGGACACCTTGCCTGTGTCGTCCGATCACTGAATCTCATATAAGGCTGCGACTGCGGCGGGTCGCTGGGGGAAGGCCGCGTTCTCTCAGGTCGCCCCGGCTGGCCCAGCTCCACTCAGTCGCAGCACGCCTTGTGAGTCTCCACATCCTCCCTTGACACGACCTCCGAGCGGCTCCGCCACTGGTCGCATGGTCCTCTGCGGCAGCAGCCCCTGTTCCTCGTAGGCTCCATCCTTTGTGGACTAATGGCCAACGGCACCCCTGTCTTCCAGCCTCTGGCCCTTTGGGAGCGCGGCGACCCCGTTGGGCGCTTCCCTATGCGTCTTCAGATGGCACCGCCGACCACCGCAGCACCTCTATTTCCTCCAGCAGCCGGATTTTCGTGTGGGTGTACAGAATAATTAAAGAATTATTTTATCAGGTGCGGAGCTCTGGCAAGGCGCGTCTACTCTACCATCTTGCTTGGCCGTGACCCTCCCAATCATACTTATATGAAGATCCTTGTATTGTCTCAGGTGTCTTCGCTGATGCATACTGGTTCTGCTGATGATGCCGGCGGGCGTTGCTTGACTTCTCTGACGTGTGTTTTTAGTGGCAACAGGGATCTCCACATCCTCATTGTTCAATTCTGTGAAGAAGGCTTCTAAGTCTTGGCTCCTAATATTCCATGGTGTTACCATCTACTGTCCCTATCATCACTGCTCGGTCTCGTAGACTGTATTTCATGAGCCATTGTTGTGACTTGGTCTGTAGTACTAGAACATTTTCCATGTTATGTTTGTTTCATAGAAGACATCTGCAGAAATATGTATGGGATCGTCTCCCAATATGAATCGACTGTTGTTTTTCATTCCTATTTGAAGTATGAGCCATGTAGCCTGTTGCCATAAGAGGCAGCCTACGACGGGTTAAGGTTGTTTTTTCCATTTCATGCTCTAAACAGGTGTACCTTATGACATTCCAGTGGTACCTGGGAAGAAATCTCCATTACTCATCAGATGAGATTCATTGAAAATTTGATTATATTGTTGCCTACTGCCTCTTCATGAACTTCCTAGAGGCAGAGGTTGTCTCACCTTCTACGGTCTTCCAAATCAGTAAACTTTAAGTGCCCAATGCATCACTCTCAAACACAGGTGCTACCATATCTGTTTTCAAGGTGATCTAGTCACTTGTCAGCTGACTTGAGCCATTTTTTTGAACATGCTAAATCTATATCTATGGACTTCACTTCAGAACACTTATCATAGGCCACTGTGTCCATGCGGGACTTGGCAGAACAAATGCCTGAGCTCTCTTCTAAGATTGTCTGTGGCGTTATGTCAGACTTCCTCATAGGATCTTCTTTCATGTCTTTGTGGTTGTCAGCAAGCGCTTCAGAAAACAGGAGCTGGTGAGCTGGGCATTCTTAAGACATGGGGTTCAGAGAAAGCAGTGGGCAGGCATATGTCCCGAATAGTAAATCATACAGGTTTCCAATAATTCATCCAGTCACCTCACCAAAATCAGTCTCATATCACCCAGTGTTTCTACATGATGCGAGACATCGACAGAAGCCCTGACTGCTCAATGAGGTAGTGTTTTTACAAGGTACTAGCATTAGCTCTCTTGGTGTGGCTGCTGAGCATGCAGTGACTGTATAGAGTACAGCAGGTCTAGTTTGGTTGCCTAAGCAGAACAAAGTTCCAAAAGTTCTGCATCCGCATGCCAGGCTTCACTGCCAATGCCTGACCCTCGTGGTCTAGTAGCAACTATCAAATATGTTGAGGGCCATGCCAGGGCAAGAAGGCCTGGGGGTGAAAGGACATCTGTAGTAGCTCCCAGGGTATTGGTTGGTGCATAGCTTCTATAACGTCACAGCAGCAGAAGGACATCTCATAGTAGACAACAGCCTTTCTATTGCCCTAGAAAAGCATTGGCCTGCATACAGGAATTGCTGGCCAAGAGTGTCCCACAAGAGACACTGCACCACAGCTCTGTGTCAACACCATTGGATCACCTGTGTTCATTGGCAGGGCATAGCTGTCTCTGCAGGGGCACCTCTAATGTGACTCATTGTGTGCTAGGGGACAGTTTTCAGTCAGAATGTACTCTTTTTTGGAGTCTGATAGTCAGAAGTCCACTCTAGAGAGTCCTGGGTGCAACATCTTGCAACCTGAGTCCCGCAGAAATGTCTATGTGACAACAGGGCACCTAGCGTATCATTATGCAGGTGGCATCTGAGAAGGTTAGCTGGTCTTGCCGCCTCACAACATCTGACTTTGTAGGTCTTCTAGCACACTCTTCCATCATGGTCACCGATAGCTCCAGGGATGCAGCAACTCTACCCCATCATGGTGTAACTTGGCCAAGCTCACACAGTGGGTAGTCGTCTTGACCCAACTTACCTCTGATCTTCCCAGCTAGGCATTCAATTCTGTATTGCAGCTGTAATAATTGTGTTTCATTGAATCTGGGCTTAACTCTACACCACTCCTTTAGACTAAGCCTCGACTGCTCATCCACATCAAAGTCAAGGAGGCCATCCTTGCTTCGCAGACATGTAGAGTTCTAATTAGTGAGGAACATTAGCACTCTAACCTTGGCTAATGTCTGGTTGCCACGTGACTGTCTGGGCAGGAAAAGAACCTGACACTATATCAGACATATTTAATTGCGTACATTTACAATTTTGAAGCACAAGTGTATTTAGTGATTTCTCCAAAACACAGGTATTTTAGGCAAGTGTCACAGGTGAGACTACAGCCTGAGTCTCTGGGTTCCAAAGTCAAAAATTCAACAATTAATCAATCAACGCATTTGTGCAGCACATACAATGCAAATATAGGGCAGTTAGCTCTAACTATAGACAATTCTTCTCATAAGAAGGAATTTGAGGTCTTCCTAAAATGAAATAAGATGATCAATTTGAATAAATTATTCTAATAAGAAGGTATTTAGGGCCATATGTACGAACACTTTTTCCCATAGACACAGAATGGGGAAAAACCTTTGCTACATCTGGCCCTTAGTTCTTCCTTAGAAGGAATACGTTGATTAATGAGCTGTTTGGCACAAAAAATGTTTTTTGGGCCAAAGTTTGAGGTTTGCAAAGGATTCTGGCTAACAGAACCTGGTGAGAGACCCACAAGTCACCCCATCTTGGATTCCCCTAGGAGTCTAGTTTTCAAAAATGCACAGATTTGCTAGGTTTCCTTAGGTGCCGACATCTACTCTGATCTTTTTGAGCTTACTGCTCAATTGTACCTGACCGTGAGTCACCTTTTCAAAGTAAGCATGGCAGTTCCAGATACCCATTTCAATCCTATATGCTTGCAGGGCAGGACGCCCCCCGGGGGCTCAATCTTACTGCACATCTCAAGGCATTGACTATCATCATTTCGAACCTGACAATTACCTTGAATAACCATTATCTTAATCATTACTTCAACGTGACTTTGACTTTGCAATAGCTCCTGCACTCTCCTATTATCTACTACTTGAGTCAAAAAGTACATCATTCAAAGCAATCACCCCACCTATAGGCCTGGGCTCATACAGCTTCATAGTTATTGCCCTAATACTCTACACCGTGGCCAAAGGTTTATTAATTAATTGAAGATTAACAACAGTCTGGCAGATGGAGACGAACCACTAAAAAATTGTCTGATGTCCTGTCTGCCCTGCTTAAAGTGTATACACCAAGGCAACAAATAAACTAATTCCCATATTTATACTTTTTTAGCGTCGCAATTGCGCCGGTTTTGCGTCAAAAAATTATGCAAATGCGGCGCTAAAAAAGTATTCTAATGGGCCTAAGTGTTTTTGTCACTTTGCATTTTTGCGTATTTTTTGCGTTTTATTCAGAGTTGACATGCAACCCAGGTATTTGAATTCCTTTACCAGCATTATGTGTAGTCATTTCCACAAACACCAAAAAACTATCTTTTTTTGTCAACATTAACACATCACCCATTATCGTTTGAGCTGGTTGCCCTGCTATCACCAGCGATAAAAAGCATTGCATTTTACTTCTGCTGGAGCTCAGTGACTCTGGTGGAGTGACCTCACTTCAGGCACAGGACTGCGGGGGGACATATTGAAAAATGTATCTCACAGAAAGCCCCAGCATGCTTTAAGTTTACATAATCTATTGTCCCTTAATAACCGCCTCATTCATCTCTCTTACAATGGTACAGTACAGTTTATCTCTCTGGAGCGATCTCTGTTTTGGTTTGTGAGGCGTGTGTGTATTTTCGTGTTGGTTTCTGAACACTGGAGGCAAAGTAAGATGTCTATCACCTTTGAACGGGCTGTTTAAGTTGGCGAGGGTGTCTCTTTTTCTAAGAAAACAAAATACCAAGAATGATTAGGCAGCTCTGAACAATAGCAGCAGTTATAGAGGGAATCGGTTCCCACAGTGGGACAGCAGGTATTGCATCAGCCCTGGCGGAAGAAGACCTGTAGCAGGAGGTGACATGCAGATTACTTCCTCTAGGGCATAGGCGTGGTTGGTGAGGTGGCGACAGATTGCACCTGCACTGACAAAGTGATTGTGAACATAACATAAACACCCATGATCTCAATCTAGGGGTACCCTGAGGTCAGTGGCAAGGTAATGCCCCCTCACCCCGCAAAATGTGAAAAGAGACCCCTGAAACTCCCATATCTCCAAGATATTCATTGGCCTTGGGCTGAATACTGGCCACCTGAAGAGTTCTGTGGCCCCTGGAGGGTTGCTCCCCCAGTACCTCAGGGGCAGAAGGTGCTGTGTTTCACCCCTACAAGAGGTAGCAAATGCCTCCTTGGCTTGGGCGGTGGTGCCCCTTCGAAGGTCCTGCTAACCCTCGTCTTGGTGCTCATGGCAGGAGAAAATAAACAGGATTTCAACAAGGGGGCTCTGTTTACTTTATGCCTCCTCCACTCTAACAAATTTCCCTAACAAATAAGCAGGAAAAGGATAGTTATTAAGGGCGTAAGTGTGGTTCATAGGTCAACAATTCGAGATCACCACAGGGTCAAAGGACATGACCACTGCCCCTGGAATTATTGTGAATCAGCTTTAATTGCAAAACATCTACCTTTTAAACAAGCACCCCTCACTGATTGAGCCAAATCAGCTCTTTGAACATTCTGTAGATTTTCAACCTTTATTCGCGTTTGGTTAACTTGTGCCCTCCCATGTGCTGCTAATTAGCTCACAAATTACAGCACTCATGTCATCTTTGATAACATCACTGATAACATCAATGTAATATTTGCAGTAAATTTTTTGACGAAAAAAATGTGCATGTGGAGTTATAGTTACCTTGGGGCACAAGCTATAGTTACTTGAGGTAACTAACTATAACTGGTGAATTTCTATGGTTTTGTACATTTAAAATGTGAGCCTAACTATAATGTGCCTATATATCTACATATATATATATATATATATATATATATATATATACATATATATGTATATCCTTCCAAATGCTTGTAAATTATTAGTAGAAAAACGACCACTGACACACTTCAGTTCACTACGCCAAGAGAGTTTATTCCAGTTATATGGCAAACACAGTAACATGCTTTGGCTGTCAAACATGGCCTTCCTCCAAACTATGGCCCTCATTTTGACATCGGTGGTCTTTTTCAAAGACCGCTGAGGTACCGTCATGCTGAAGACTGCCAGTGCAGGTGACTTTCCACGCGGCGTATTATGACTGCTGGCAGCCCTCCGTCCTTTTTCAGACAGAGAGCCGCCAGCAGCCATACTGGCGGTTGGCGGGGAAGTGGAGGCTGTTCCACCTCCACCGCCCCGTTATCAGAACGCCGCCCACCGAATCACATTCCATGATTTGGTGTGGGGGTGTTCTGGTGATGGGGAGCTGGTGGCGGAGCAGCCCCCATGGATCTCGTCCCCTCCCGGAGGATCAACGGACAAGGTAAGTTGATTGTCCGTTAAGGGAGGGGGTGGGGGGTGTTGTGTGTTGTGTGCATGCATGGGGGTGTGCGTGTGAGTATGTAGAGGAGGTGTGTGAGTGCGTGTATGCATGCGGGGGGTGTTGTGTGTATGGGAAATGTGTGTGGGACAGTCTGTGTGCATGTCTGTTTGTATGTGTGCGGGTATGGGTTGTTGTAGTGTATGTGTGCGTGTAGGGGTGTGTGTCTGTGCATGTTGGAGGGAGGGGTGGGGAAGAGGGTCCTGCCACCTTTGGTGGGTGGCAGGGGTGTGGGGTGTGGGGGGTGTGGTGGGAGGACTCGGGGTGGGGGAGGGGAACAGGGGAGACCCCTATCAGTGCCAGGGAAGAAATTCCCGGGCACTGATAGTGCCTACCGCCATGGATTTCGTGGTGGTTCCAAACCACCTGAAATCCATGGCGGTATGCAGGGTCCTGATACCGCCGACGGTCTGGTGACGGCCGCTGGGCTAGAAACCGAAGTCTCCAGCCCAGCAGTCGGAGTGGAGAAGTGGCGGATGACCATGGCGGTAATCGGCTTGGTCATAATTCCATTTTCTTTTTCGCCGGCCTGTTGGCGGTTTTACCACAACTTCTCCTCCGTCCACCAGGGTCATAATGAGGGCCTATGTGCCCCCCCCCCCCACCCAACATAATTAGTATTATTTACCCCGGGGCCAAGATTTAAACAAGAACGGGAGACTGCACTTGTTTCTTTTTATAAAAATTGCCGGGTTTCGCTGCTCCTTCGTGATTATTGCAGCAAAAAGTTTTTAAAAAATGTTTTTTTTCACCCTAGCCAGGTCCTTGGGGACTCCACCACCAAGTCTAGGTGGTCAAGGTATTCCTACCCTGCCTCCTTCTCTTTTGTTTTACTGTTTTTTTTGGAACTCGACTGAGTCCCAAAATGGTTGCCAACACTTCCTGGTTGAAGTGTTGCCAGCCAAATAGATCTCAGCATTGGATCTGCCGGGTCTGCAGAGGATTTGTGTCCCTTGATATCTATATTTCTTTTTACTTTAGTATTTCAAAAACCACTCAATGGATTTGCACCAAATCACATAACGAGATATTTCTGGATGAGGATCTAACTTTCTGCCAAATTTGGTGTAATTCCGTTCAGCGGTTCAGGGCTGTAGTGATGTCTAAAATTTCTATGGGAATTAACATAGGAAACACACTTTTTTTCACTCCCCCTCCCTACTGCCCTCCTTTTTCTTGGCCTCGGCTTGACGAATCAATCTGAAACTTTCTATGCACAACAAGACACAGGAGGGCACTTTTGTTTTGGAAAGGTTCATGACGATTTGTCAAACGACGCCAAAGTCATAAGCAAACAAATAAATGTTTTTCCTGTGGATACCAGGTCCTAACTAAAACTATCTACTGGTGAAAACACCAGTTGCGGCTGGTCGGTGTGGGGCGTCGTGCATAGAGGTGGGGGGGAGAATTTTAATAAACGTTTTAAAAAATAAAATTAACTTACCTCCGCTTCTTAGGTGCTGCCGCTCCTCAGTCTTGTAGTGCAGGCACAGGCTCCCAGCCTGCCCTCCAACCAATCCTGATGCTGCTCAGAGCAGCGTCAGGATTGGCTGGGAGCGCCCTGGCTGTGCACTCCGAGGCAGACTGGGAGCCTGTACAGGCTTTCTCCAGCCAAGCAACACAGTGCTGGGCTGGAGAGAGCACACTGCGCATGTGTGTTTGGCCGGCCTGAGACGGCCGGCCAAACACACATGTGCACTGCGGAAAGTATATGGTGCACTCCCCTCAGTGCTCATCACCCCATGGCCCCGCCCCTTTCACAACAAAGGGATAATACACATCACTTCGGTTATTATCCCTTCATTGTGAAAGCTTTGCAGCTTCTGCTGCTGGCAGGGGGGCGACACTCCTCTGCCATAGCGGAGGAGCCACCACTGGAAAATACTGAGGTGGGGTAGGGTAAAACGAATCAGGGAGATAACAGTGTGGAACAGAAATGCTCCTGGGCGGGTCAAACACAAGAATAGGGAGGAAAGCCATTTCATCAAAAGCAGACTCATTGATGGACAACAACACTGTCCAATTATGATCAAAAGGCTGACCTTAAACCGGGCCCACTGGAATTATGCAGCAGGACTGATTAAATAATGCAGCAACAAAAGGCAAATTATGCAGTGGATTACAGCACATTTTATGACCTAAGCATCAGAGTTAATGGGAGCCCTAATAATGTTAACTCAGAGTGCGTGGATTTCCTGGGTGCGGTCTGTAGCCCTCAGTAGTGATAACTGTGGAGGTCGATTCAGAAAATAGTGGTAGTGAAAATAACATTGCACAGAATTTGACTCCTGAATGCATCACATTGTTGACTCATTGTTTTACCCTTTGATCTGCCACAGACTCCCATTTGTTACTGGTGAGAAATAGAAAGGGTGACAACTGGGAACAATAGAAAGTAACTAGGGGTCCTAGATCCCTACTTACTTTACATTTCTCCAGGTGCCTTGAAAACCCTGGAGGTCATGATTGGAAAGGGCAGTGTCAGCAGTACCAAAAGGCGGAATATGCGACTCCTGGCTATCCCTAATTGACATCCATGGTGTCTTGGATACTTGAAACTGCAAGTCTCCGTTTTACAGCATAAAAGGAGTTTGCCCCAACAAGAAGCCTCCTGACAGCAAACCAACTTGAATTTTTGTGTTCTTTTTTAATTAGTACTTCTTTTTGCATCAGCTGTGCACCTGAATTTCATGGAGGCCAATAACCCTATGACTGGCCCTTTCAGAAATTATGATGTCCACAGAAGTACTGTGGACCTGTCTTGTTTCCACAAGAACGTTTGCTGTATGAATCAGTTGTTATCTCCGTGGGAACTGTGAGGAGAAATGTGGAATTATCAGGTGAATTGGAACCAAAATATCGAATTCACCTTGTTGTTCCCCATTTCTCAGTGTCATCTCCCGGTTCCACTCAGAATAACCACTAACATCTCACCCGCCCAGAGTTAACAAGCCCCTAGGTAAAGCTAACTTTGGGAGTGTGGGACTTGTAATTTAGCTCTTGATGCTACAGATATTAGTGTTGGTGCTTAGGAATAACCTTCTCATTGGAAAGGTTTTAGCAGCTCTCCAACCTAAACTCCAGAACCTTATTTACCTAAAAGAGCCTTGAAGTCCTGAAGTACTTGAAGGTCATCTGCCAATGTATGAAATCCCAACATCTGGGCAGTATAATTAATCTTCTTTCGCAAAGCATACTAAAAATAATGCAAATAATGCAAATATAATAAACTTGAATGTACTTTTAGGGCCTCATTACGAGTTGTCCCTTTAATTCCCCTCATTACAAGGTCCATATATTTCCTGCAGACCTGGTGTTTTTGTCCAGGGATTTCACCTATTTCAAGCATGTTAAATCGCTATAAGAAAAAAGACAAGAAACATGATGAAATATCAGGAGACTCGGATCCAAAATACCAATTTCCCTGGTAATTCAGCATTTTGTCAGGGCAACCCTTGGATGGAAACCTCTGCACACTCATATTGATCCTCTTGGGATGTATCTGTGGTGACCATGCAGAAGTGTGTGTTTTGGGCCCTGGTGCAAGAAAAATAATGCCCCTGGTTCCTGTACATACAGCAATAATCAGGGTTCAGTGTGCTGCTTGGAGCTCAGGGCCTAGGTGACACTGCACCTGCTGCACCAATAGAAGCTAGGTCCCTGCCAGCATATACAGGTTCCAAACGTGCTCACCAAGGAAATCCTCAACAATACAGTATGTATTAAGTTCAGCAACAACCTCCTACGCCTGTCCCTTCAGAGGTGTAAATCAAAAGGTGTGTCTATGACTTCATCTCAGGTGATCCAGAAAATTCCTCTCAGGGCAATGCTTCTGCTTTCTAGGAACCCATGATACCAACTGCACAGATCAGGTGCCCTCAAATGTGCTCTCAGCAGTGGTGCTGGAACAGTTTTCAGACTAGAGGTGCTGCAATGAATGTTACATCACTGACGTCATAGGGATTTTGAACAATCCAAGCGCCACACAAACATGTGCAGAAAACAAGCCACATCTGTTCAGCGGGAATGTGGTAAGGGTGTAGTATGTAGGCGTGGGGGACATTTCTGAACACACTGCTGCAAAATTCATTACTAAAGCATGGTGTGGTAGCACACATTTAAATGCGGCACATTTCACACTGAAGTGCCCTCTAAATTAGTACAAACATGCAGTTGTACTGAAAAAACAATACACGGACAAAAGATAGTGTTTGGAAATTAGGTTTCAGCGAATATTTATTATCTGTGCTTCACTGAGGAAAGTGTGTTAATTTGTTTAGATCCTATTAAAATCTTTCTTTCCATCACAATTTAGACTTTTAAAAAATGTGCTTAATTTGTACTTTTATAACTGCTGATATATGTTTAAATATTTGACAGTTCCTATACAGATATTCAAATTTTGTTGTGTGTTGAAAGAAAATGACATCTTGTAGTTGATCCTTTCACACTCCCTGTACCCCAGCAAGATTCCATACATGCCTGTAGACCTGATTCAGACAGGAAATTCCCAAATTATTTGGATGCCAAAAATGGCTTTATTGTGGCTATCTCCCTCTGAAATTGCATCTTCTTCATTAGAACTTTTTGGGGGAAATACATTCTCCCATTTTCTTTTTAATCTCCCACTTTTCTCTTCTAAAAGGTTGGCATGTTGTAATTTGCAGTCAGAGAAAGAAATGTAAAGACCAGCTTCCTTGCTAAAAAAATAAGTAGCAATTTGTCAGAATCATAGCCTGACATTTTGACCTCTATCTTTGAACGCACAAAAAATGAGACAAGATAAAAAACGCATCTTCATTGCTCATTCACCTTCTGAACTAAAGTATTATTATTTTGGTGGTGCTACAGCACCCCTACTTCCAGTACCTATGTCTCTCAGTGGTGAAAGGCACCGATTGCCCCCTTACATCCCTTTTCGTTTCCGAATCCCAGCCACACACAGACTCTCTCCACTGAAGCCACTCCCCAGCTCAGTGTTGGACCATCTAGAAAGCTGCTGGGAATGAAGATCACAATTTGCTGAAAACTGACTGCATGGTAGTTTAATGATGACCTTGCAGCAGAGTGGAACGGCTACAGGGTTTGAATTGAATAGAATTTCCATGCATTCACCTTTTACAAATGCTTTTAAATGCAAATGGTGTCATGTGATGGGTGATGTGGAAACTCTCATAGCATCTGTGAGTTAACCAGTAGGGGCAAAAGAGAGGGACGCCTGGCTTGTGCAATCTCAGTTTGGGATTGGTTCTAAATTTAGGGGAGATTAAAACGAGTGACAGGATTCAGCCAACCTTATTGGGCAAGTAAATTCATCTGTGTGTGGTAGTGTGTTTTGTTGTATGGATTTGTACAGGATACAGTATGTCATTGGTGTGGCATCATAGTGTGTTTGTTGTCTGCGGGTGCCTAAGCATTTGATTCCATAGTTTCCATTGCAGACTAAGGTTTGAGTCATCCATAATGATAATGTGTTCTGGTCCATCCCTGCCTGGATAGAGGTGCCATGTTCAGTGTGCTACGCATGTGTGATTTTGGAGTCTGATAGGTTCTCCAGATGGCAATTGCCGCGTGTGCGTGGTCTTGGCAATGAATGGAATACGTCTAGATTTCTCTTGTAGGGTTTATCTATGTAATGAAAACCACTCCACCAATTAAAGAGGGCAGCACAGTAGTGTTATAAAAGAGTGCTCACGGTAGGCCAAGCTCACCAGATGGTGACAGCAGAAACCGATGCAACTTTTTCAAGGTAGGGACGCAGTCTGATCCTTCACATTTAAGCAAAATGAGTATGATTACAACAGGAACAGTAGTGAGAGAGTGCAAGTAATATCACAAAGCACTGCAGTAAGGTGGGGGGATGGATAGCAGAGCAGGTGAGGTGACTCAATGAGCCCAGAGCATAAAGGAATCTTTCTAACTAGCAAGAATAGGACAAGATGTGCTACAGCCTTTGGAACATCTTCCATTTATTTTGGTAGAGGAGGCGCAATACTCGTGAAGACCTGCAAATCATATTAATTCTGGGGATCTTTGTAAATCCCCATAAATCTGGAATTCTTCTCAAATCATATGTGTAACGTTAGGAGAAGTAATTTCCAAACCTTTTCAAATATGAATGTTAATTGGCCTTAAAGTACATGTGTTGTATTGTACTACAGTTTGTGCAGCATGCCTGTACCTCTTTTTGACCCCTTGGTGAGACCCAAAGTGTTTTCTCATTGGTCACTTTTGTATGTATTCCATTTGTTGTACATGGTGGGGCTGTTTTGTTGGTTGTGGTGTGGCCTATGAGGTGTATGTTTTGGTGTCATGGTGCCTGAAGAAGGAGCTCCATCTAGGCTTATCAAGATTCTTAAGTATTACACGTAATGCATAGTACACACATACTTTTGGTACGTTTGTACCAAAATGTAGCCTATTTATTACTTCCTCTTGAGAAATAGTTCATGGATAATGACGTCACATGAACCATGTTTTGGGTGATGTTGTGTCCCAATAATTCTTCTAAGACCGCTGTTTGGGATCTGTAGTTGTATGCATGAACCTTATTTTAATTTTCCCTGATCAGTGGATGATGAATCCTTTCCAACTCTATATCTGGGGCCCACAAAATACCTTGCATAGACATCTTGCAATCATGGATTTTAATAAGACGTGCTACAAAGAATTATGTTTTGGAGGTTTACCCTCTTAGCCTGTTTTACATAAATTAAACAAATATGTTGTCGCGCAATCATCATACTCACAACTCGGACAATGATTATAATTGTCGACGCAGCCAGCATAAACTACACACATCAACCAATCACCCCAACAAATGCTTTTTTTCAATACCTCTGCCACAAGCTCATTTGTGTGCATAGCAAGGTTGCATAGTGCTCAAATAAGACAATAAAACGACTTCATACTGAGCAAGTAGCTAAACATTTACATGGAGCTCGAGTTATACTCTTATAAATGTGTCAAGCTCCTAGGATGACAAGGGCGAATTCCACTTCCATTGCAAGTCTGGAACTTTTCTGCATCCACCAGATTTATGAGACCGGACGCAGGATTTTCTGTGGCCAGGTATGGGACAGACCCCTTAGTGATGTCAAAACGGACAAGGCCAGATCACGACTCTACCCTACAAGTCATGGGAGTCGATTGACCAGGGGTAGCAACTGAGACAAAGGCGGCCTTCAAATCTTCTGATGACATGACAGATATGACAATTTAACCCATGGTTATTTACCCAAAGACCTCTGCGTGTTGCTGATGTTATTATATGTTATATTGGTTGTCTTGTAAAGCAGAAGGTAACTGAAAATGATATGCTAATAGCTCGTAATCTGCTAGCGGAATCAACCTTTCTCTCATCAATATTGCCTCGACCAGGGGAATTGGGCCTAGAGGAGCAGAGGCCCTCTCTCTCCCTAGGGTTCAGGTAGTTAGGTTCCGGCCTAGGCAATCCAAGCTGGGGACCAAAATCCATGTGCGCAGCAGGGCCAGGTTTGGAGCTCGGACGGTTATTTTGACGTGCAACAAGGTTCTCTGTCCCCTTTGACCCAGCAACAGTGCTTAATTTGTGCTTGTTGTTTCCAGTGAGGAGCACCGCACTTATTTTGAGGGCCGGAGCTTATTCTTCTGCCTCAGGCATTTGCTGCGAGCCAAAGACCCATATGAGGAAGATGGAGGAAGAGAAAAACGAAAAAGCTCACAATGGGAGTAAGCAGAAAGCTGCAAAAGTGAGCTGAAAGGGCAGGGAGTGTCTTTAAATGGATTGAAGAGGCCCGAGATAGCTTCAGGATTACGCTGCCTCAGTATTCCATGTTCCCACATTTAATTGCAGCAGCCGTGCATTTAAAAGGAGAGCTTTGGGGACGGCACGTTTGTATTTACAAATTAAGAACTGTCTAGCAATAAGGGTTGGATCAGGGCCCTGAACAAATGAAACTCTCAACCAATTTTTCTACCTCCAAGGGCGCAGGTGGATGGGCCTGCAACTGCTGTTTGACAAGGTCTAATTCCGCCATTAACTTTGACAGTTCGTTTCCGGTGTTTTGCAGCTACTGGAGTGTTTGGCAGTTGGATTAGGGAAAACTGGCAGTGATAGCAATGTAGAACAATTGGTACCTGGTTGAATCATGTGTGTCAGCGGGAATTCTAAAGGATTTGGCTGAGGGAAAGGTGAAGAAATGGAGGCTGAACCCATCCCAGAAGTGGAACCAAGCGAATGTCTGTGTTCTGTGAGATCGATTTTGTTGCTTATCACACTCACTACTCGCTGGATCATCCTGTCTAATGAAGTAACTTTGGCAACTGGCGACAGGATGGAGCTGCCTCCTTCCTGCTTCCGCTTCACCATGGTGACTGGAGTAGACGCTAAGTGGTACTAAATCGAGCTAGTCAGAGGGCCACGTTCATCAAAGCTCCAAATTTACGAGCTCGCAGTTGAAAAGGGGGTGGCCCAGCCTGGCCTCCTCTGGGCTCCAACGGGACCCCCTTGGCCCAGGCTCGTCCTGCGCTGTGGGACACAAGATGAGCCGCTTTAAGCACTAGAAGCTGTGTTGCAGGGCTCCACCTTGCCCTGGTGAGTCCTGGGACAGGTAGTCCCTTACACCCTGGTGTCTGGTGGATGTGGCTCCCTGCACCACGGAACACAGGACATTCTGTAAGAGCTAGCAGCTGTGTTGCAGGGCTCCTCCTTGCCCTGGTGAGTCCTGGGACAGGTAGTCCCTTATGCCCTGATGCCTGGTGGATGCGGCTCCCCTCGTGCCGCAGGTAACAAGACGCACTTTAAGCGCTAGCAGCTGTGTTACAGGGCTCCTCCCTGCCCTGATGAGTTCTGGTACAGGTAGTCTCTTACGCCCTGGTGCCTGGTGGATGCGGGTCCCCCGTACCGTGGGACACAAGACACCCTTTAAGTGCTAGCAGCTGTGTTGCAGGGCTCCTCCTTGCCCTGGTGAGTCCTGGGGCAGGTAGACCCTTACGCCCTGGTGCCTGGTGGATGCGGCTCCACCTCCCTGCAGGACACAAGACATGCTTTAAGCGCTAGTAGCTGTGTTGCTGGGCTCCTCCTTGCTCTGGTGAGTCCTGGGACAGGTAGTCTTTTACACCCTGGTGCTTGGTGGATGCAGCACCCCCTCTCTAGGGAATCTGTGGCTGAAGTATATGGGGTAGTCACAGATGGAATGGGAGAGATGCTGTAATCCAGGGAGGATGGTATGGCACTATCTAAAATTAGTGACATTCACACCGACTGTTCAAGAAATTGAGGGATAATTTGTTTATCGAGGCTTGTCATAATGCTATGAGACAAAGCCTGCCCTCCTGGTACAGTCCTGAATGTAAGGAGGCAAGAGGGGCATTGATAGGTGCCATCAAGACCAATGACAGACAACTGGTCAAGCAAGCTAAACTGGAATTCAAAAATGCCATACCGGTTGCAAGGCACAATTGTGACTCTGGGAAATGGGAAAGCTTGTCAGCAACGGCTAAAAGTGGAGACTCAAAAACTTTTTGAAATATATTCCCCACTGGCTCCTGTGAAAGACGTTCTCCAGCTGATAACCATATTACGGTTATGATGGCTGAATGGGTTGCCCACCTTACCAGCCTATACTTCCAAGAAGAGCAGCATGCATGGCTGGGATTTGTTGGCTGCAACAAGATATTGGTTAACTTACATGAACTGGCAATCACAATGGGATTGTCCATTTTAGTTAGTGCCTCTCAAGAAGACACACGTTTTAACTGTGGAGAAATAAGGTTAGCTATTAACAACATTTTGAGGAACAAAGCCCCAGGGTTAGATAAGGTTCCAGGCAATCTCTTTATGGATGAGGTGGATATTTGGGCGCCATACCTTACCATGCTATTCAATGCCATATTGAAAGGGGCACCAATTCCTTCTACCCAGGCAGAGATTGTTCCTATTTTCAAAAAATGATCTAGATATCTTCCCTCCAACAATAGGCCAATAAGTTTGATTGATTGTGCCCAAAAACTGTTGGGGAGGGTCCTCTTGAAATGATTGCAAGATTGGATGTCTGCTTCCAACATTCTGACTCCCCTGCAGGCAGGGTTTGGGGAGCGCATTAGCACATTAGACCAGGTCTTTCACTTAAAGTTATTGTATTGGCAGTTTGTTAAGCTAGGCAGTGGGCAATTATATGTGGTACTTGTTGACTTAAGGGCAGGATTCAGCCTCATTCCCCGTTCCAAGCTTTGGCAAACTCTTATGAAGATGGGAGTACCTCCTTACCTACTAAATTTATAGGTAAGGCTCCACGATCACAATTAAGTCCATGTAAGGTGTGGTGAGATGGGGGAACTGACTGATCTGTTAGTAGGGGAGTTAGGTAAGGGTGCGTCTTTGCCCCCACTTTGATCTTGGACTTTATAAATGAATTGGTAGCGCGTGTGGATCACTCTGAGTCGGATGCACCTTGATGTCAGGATTCCTTCCTTGATGTTTGCCAATGACACATTGCTCCTTCCTAAGTCTCCTATGGCAGTGGTTCCCAACCTTTTGACTTCTGTGGACCCCCACTTTATCATTACTGGAACCCGGGGACCCCAATGAATCATTACTGGAATCTGGGGACCCCTCACTGAGTCAATATTGAAAGCTAGGGACCAAATCTGTTAATATTATTTAATTTTCTAAGCAGTCGCGGACCCCCTGAGGAGGCTTCGCGGACCCCCACGGGTCCCTGCACCACAGGTTGGGAACCACTGTCCTATGGGACTGCAAAAAATCTTAGATATATTTGATAGCTTCTGCTACGCGAGAAGCCTTGATATTAATCTAGCAAACATTAAATATATGATATTCAATCCCTGTTGCTCCACTAGATCTAATCCCATGTTGAGAGGGACTCCATTGGAGCAAGTTCAGACTTTCGAATATCTGGGTGTGGTCCTGAATGAGCACTTTAACTGGCATACCCACATCATTAGGTGCAGACTAGGGTTGGAGCAGGCTGGTGGGGGTATATTGAAGGTATCTAAAGCCTCCCAATTTTGCCCCATCTCACCTGCACTGCAGGTCTATAATTGTCAATCGCTTGGATCTGCACTGTATGGCTCAGAGTTTGGGGCCATGTGGAGGCCACAGCTTTAGATACTGTTGAAAACTGATTTAGAAGACAACTAATTGGCCTTCCGACTAGTACACTGCTGCTTCCCCTTTGGCTAGATCTGGAGCAAAGAAATATTACACAGGTAGCTAGGCTACGACCCCTCCTGTTTTGGAGTAGGCTCTGGGCAACTCCAGAATTGAGCCTTTACCAGCAGGGAATGGCCAAAATGTTGTCCCTCCCAGGTGCAAGCAATCTTCCCTGGATCAGGTATGTGAGAATAACACTGGTGGACAATGGGTTTGACCATTTGTGTACTGCTCCAGAAGACGCTTGTGCAGTTCACCAAGGGAAGATAAAGAATGCTTTCTGGCAACGCCAAATAGGCGCATTACATCACCAACACAACATGGGTTCAATGACATTAACTTTTTTAATATTATAGGATAATTTCCAAAAAGAATAGTTCTTAGACGAAATAGAGACCCCCTAATATCAGGAAGCTTTACCTGCAATTCAGGTATGGGACTTTACCGCTAGCCTCATTCACAGCTGGCGGGGAAAAAATGGAAAACTCAAAAGATGATTATTGTCCGATTTGTGTGTCTTGGCTTGAAACAATCGAGCATGTCCTGTTCTTTTGCCCTGGTTATTGTGGTATAAGAAATAAATGGATTGCACCACTTTGCAGAAACATTGGTGTCAGAGACTTCAGGGAAGCATATAGGGTCCTTAAGTCCGACAAAAGGCAATATGTGTTTTTTTCAACCTCACTATTTTGAATGGCGGTGTGGAGGACCAGGTTAAGAAGATGGATGTGTATTATTCGCTACCTAACTGGTCTTAATCTTTTTATCAGTATTAATAATTATTGTTATGCTGTTTCATTGCTTTATAATTTTATACCATTTTCTAATCTTTTCATGTGAGTGTATATTTATGATCTTTGATGGCGAAGATTCAACGAATAAAGAGAATTTGTCATTTGATATGCTAGTGAAAACCGTGCACTAGCCGAAATTAATAGAGATGAAAACACAAAATAGGTATGGGATCTGTAGGCGTGTTGGAAAAGACAACATCTTCTAATACTTTAGTGAATAAGAATGCTGCAAAAAGGCTCAGTTACCCCATTTCTCTTGGGGACACAATTAAGAGACTGATGTTTTAATTGCAGACTTCCAGAACACAAATAACTTTTTAGAGTCTCTTTGAGAAAACTGGGGTGAGGGAAAGGCCAAGGCGTGGTGGCTGAAGACCAACAGCAGGACTCAGAGAGCCCGTTTTCTTGCTCTCTTACCACTACCTTCTTAAATTCAGGACATGGATAGCAAAGGCCATCGCAGACATCTCACCGGGCAAGACAGAATTTGCAATTCTGCCCAAGGAGGCAACTGCCCTAGTTGCCCCTTATTGATGGCCATGCTAGAAGTCCTGCAAATGAAACATTCCTGCTTGCACAATTATGGCTTGCTGTAGCCTATTCTAAATTTATGTAACTAGCAAGTTTTATCACACACCTAGGTGACTCCAGGAGACAGATGCTACTTCTCATGTATGGTAAACATGCAAAACATATCCAACATATCCATTAGTTTTTCCTTTTTTTTAAACAAAATTCCACTTTGGGAAAAAACTTGTTAAAATTTGGACAGGCAGCAGTCATGTTTGATGAAGCCATCTATCAAACTTTTACAACCTTGACAGGAACAGCTGTGACAGTGGTTCCTGACAATAACTAAAGATACCCATAGGATCAGTGGGCATCTCTAAATGCAGAATACACATACTCTATCAAGGCAGGAGAAAATTTTAAATTCGCACTCTAGATCAGGCCTATGGTTTTTTCTTTAAAACATTGCTGATATGTCATTGGTGCTTTCCCTCAAGGTGGCTTCACTCTATCATGGCAAGCCGGGTCTCAGGGGGAAAGGTCTCCACTGCAATTCCACCACACCACTGCAGTACAGTGTAAATGTTTTTCAGATTATATTACAACTGATATTCATAAATTTTTCCTCCTTACAGATGAGCCAATATACATAATTGCCTTGAATTAGACCCCAAGCCTGCAATTTATAGGAGTCACCAGAGTCTCTATGGCTAAGCATAGCTTTGATTTCTTTATTGTTCTACCATTCTCATCGCCTATCCTCAGTTTGGACTTCCCCTACACTATCCTGTCAAGTGGGACTTCTGGAGGAGTTTCTTTGATTCATCCCCATTTCCTGTTACTTAAAAATTGACGAAACTGACTCCACCACTCCATATGTGCCTTATTTTCCAACACCTTTAAATCACTTGAGCATTGCGCCTTTGCACCGCAGACTACTTTGGCACCTTAATGTTCATTTAGAACAATTTTTAATATACCCTGATGCTTGAATGAGCATGTATCTCTGGTTTATTTGTTTGTGTGTCCTCCATGATTTAGAGCACTGTTGATCAGAATCTGTGTATCTTCACAACTGTTAGTGACCACAAAATAACCACTCTATGACCTTTTAAAATTATGGTGGATGGGCGACCCCCAAATAGGGTGGACGGTTCCTCACCATTTTCAGATGTTGCATTTCCAAAGCCTGGAGCAGTCTCTCCATCTGAAGGAACATCTATCCGTCCGTGGGTGTAGCTCCAATTGGTGCAGCAGTTGTAGTGGAACCGGGCTCCAGAGCCATAAGGGGCTCATCAAACCCTGATAATTGTTGTATTTCAATACCCCAACACCAGTCGAAGGGCCCTATACCTTGCTTGCACCAGGGCGCAAGGCCCCCTTGCTAAGCTATGACCCGTTCTATAATGGTACAGGGAAATGCAGAGGTGCGCAGATGTGGTTTGTTGGCCAAAACTTTGGTAGGGGGAATTAGCTCCCCTTCAGAATCAGCTCATTTTGCGCACATACTTAGGATTAAAGCAAAACTAGAGATATGGTTATTGTTAGATTTATACTTAAGCTGTGTTTTGGGGTCAGGCACAGCATTATGGATAGATTTAAGGTTGGGCTAACCAAGCGCCTGGATACTCTCTCGGGTGATTAGTGCACTATAGAAATCATTATAGCAGAACATTTGACGTTAGTTAATTTTAGTTGTCAACCGCAATCACCCTGCTTTGCCCTCCTTTTGGTCTGCATCTCTGCCCTCCAATATTTCATAAATGGGCATGGGTCTTCTTTTTTTGTAAAATGTCTGTAAACGTAGACTGTGTTTAAGACTGAAAATAGTGTCAACATTAGCTTTAGGAACTGGGTGTGTTGGGTCAGAGTTAGAGTTGGGTTGAGGGTAATTTTAAGGGTTAGGATTATGTTATATGGCCATGCTCTGTAGCCCCATTGCCTGCAATCCAAACACTATTAACTTTAATGCCTGAAACTGAACACCTGAAAAAAAAGAAAAAGTAATGGACAGAGTGCTGAACAATGTCAAACATTCACCCCCAATACAGAGATCTGGGCCCAAATCCATTGCTTTTTTGTTACCCATGCCATTCAAGTTTGGACCCAGCAATATGCAAATCAATCTTGACTCTGTTCCCCATGGGAAGAGTCCAGCCTGAGCTGCCAGTCCAGGTCTACCCTGGACTGGAATCAAGCATCCTGGTACTGGTTTTGAGATATCACCCCTCCTCAGCCAGAGTAGCTTGACTCCAATGGCATGGGTAGCATGGGACCCACGTCTGGACATACCCGTCCCACTGAGGGTAACAATTGCAAAAAGAACAAGTGATGGACAGAATGATGAACAATGTCAAACATTCACCCTCAGTACAGAGATCTGGACCAAAATCCATAGTTTTTTGCTACCCATGCCATTCCAGTTTGGACCCAGCCATATGTAAATCAGTCTTGACCCTGTTCCCCATGGGAACAGTCCAGCCCGAACTGCCAGGCCACTGGGGTCGCATGCTGGGCAAAAAAATATGGATTAAACACAGATCGTTGCGACTGGGGTGAATGTTTGCATTGTTCAGCATTCCGTCCATCATCTGTTCTTTTTTCTTTCTTCACCCTAAGTGCACCGGGTATGCTCCGACGTGGGTCCCGGGCTCACTATGCCACTGGATTCAAGTTAGTCTGGCGGATGACGGGTGATACCCTGAAACGAGTCCTAGGATGCTTGTTTCTGGTTCAGAGAGAACCTTGCTTGGCAGTTCGGACTGGATTATTCCTATGCAGAACAGGGTCAAGACCGGTTTATATATGGCTGGGTCCAAACTGGGGTGGCATGGTGGGCAAAAAAACGATGGATTAAACCCAGATCTTTGAAACTAGGGGTGAATGTTTGCATTGTTCAGCATAGCGCCCATCAGCAGTTCTTTTTTGTTTGTGTAAGTGAACACCAGCATCCATTCTCAGACAGCAGTCTTCACTGTGGAGGTCAGACTTTTCTCTTTGCACTGCCTTTCGGAATACTTTTAAACAGCTTCGCTCAACGAACATTACAGGTATTTCAACTGAAAATAAAACACATTTTTAATGAACATTTGTTGATTATAATATATTTTTGATATTTCGGATTAACCGCGTTTATCTCTTAAACTGAGAGGACTGAAAATGGGACATTTTTCTATTATTTTCCAAAATCTCTGAGAGAGGCATCGAGGAGTGTTTGTGTACTCGGGGCGGTGAGGTGCGGTGGTAGGTAGTGTTTTTTTTCATGTCAGTTTTGCCTGTCCGTCAAAGCAGGCACGCCCTCTTGCGTGCTTCAGGTGCCTGACACTCACAGGGTGTAATTAATAATAGGCCTGTCTCCCCTGCCCGGGGGCTCCCAAGCAGGCTGCTGCATGGTTCTGTTCCCGGTTGCATCTGGAGTGGTGGCTGCGGCTCCCTCTTGGCACCCAGGTACTGCCTGGCCTTCCTGCCACGTCGTGCCCACATTGCTGCTGGCGTTTGAAGTTATTTACACAGCTCTGGATTACCCTGTGCGTGCTCGAGTGCACGTGGGTACCAAGAGCATTAGTATACATACTGGCAAACGTTATTTTGGCTGCCTGGCGTGTTTTGTTTTACCTTCAATTTTCATTACTGTGTACGACTTTCTTGGAAGTAACCTGCTGAAAGCGCTCGCACGAATGGTTGGCATTGTTTACACCGTTTCTGTTTGCACCGTGGAAGCTCCAGAAGAAACAAAACACATTTCAGCATTTCCAAATTTATTCTATGAATATTCCTGAAATTACTGGGACATGGCCGGTCATTATTGCATCACACCAAGCGCTTTCATAGTCAGGGATTTATCAACATGGGAAAACTTGGCAATACGTTTTGTTAATATGTGTTTTTTGATTTTGTACTTTGTGTTCCCATCACACAGTTTTTCAGAGAGGTCTGCAGAGTGATTTAGAGCTGTGTCCGTAGAATTTTCATCTGGTGCTATGCTTGCCACCAGATCACTATTTTACAGACCTCGTGGTATTTTTATGGGAAGACAAGTTAAAAAAAAATCTTGAAAATCATTTAAATGGGATAATTTGTGAGCTTTGAAACGCACACTTAAAGAAACAAATGCAAGGTGAACACACGCCAAAAGACGTTTACAGGTATCTAGTCAATTCCTATTTTTAAAAAAAAACAATTAGAGGCAAATAGTTGTGTTAAAATGAGGACACCTCATTTTATGCTGACTCTTATATATGAATCATCTCCGGACGTTCTCGAATGTCAATTCACTAAAAAATAGCTGGTATTTTTCTTTGAGAAAGGTGGAAATCACATCCGCTGGATGGAACTGAGGGCTTGAGAAAGATGGCAAACATCTGGTAGTGGTCACAGAAGGCTCGAAAGCCCTCCATGATCTAGGCCCTGCCTACATCAACCAGTGCCTGCACTTCCACCACCCCAGCAGAAACCTCTGCTCCGCACACCAGGCCCTCACACAGATACCTCGCTGTGCCGGAGGACGACCCTTTTCTCCACCAAGGCTTAACTGCCCTCCATGTCCGCACCGCCTGTGCGTGGACCATTTCACGATAGGGCTCAAAACCTAGCTTTTCAAATGAGACCTATCTCAAGCACCTGGAGGCCCTCGCAGGTGACAAGCCGCGCTCTATAAATACGCGATTGATTGATTAAATGAAATTCAATGTCAGGACGCCATATTAGGGACATTCAACTTACATTTTGATGAAAGTCTTCGTGGATGATGGCCTATTGAGATGATCAATTGCTGCTGCTCTTTGAGGTTTCCTGAACACCATGATCTTGAATCACAGTGAGGCCGACTGAACGTTCCACCTCTCCAAAGTGTGGTCAATTAAGTAGCACAAATTGGGTAATAGTCAAAATGGCAGAAGTGCAGCAAACCACATTATTATTATTTCATTGTTGTTCCCCATGTGGTCTTTCACTTACATAACTCCTCTGGACTGGGTGGCAGTGATGTCACTCTGGATTGGGTGGTTCTTCTCTTACCATTTCTGGAGGAATTGCCTTTCACTGTGTCAAACTTGCTGGTTGAGTCAGTTGAGGGTCAGTTGGAGAGGTGTCCACTAACAAAGGTTCTACAAATAGAGTGTTTCAGACTCTAATGGTTTGAACAGTCTGGATCATTATTCAGCAGAATCGATGTCACCATTCTCCTTTAAACCAGATCCTTTATCTACTGAAATTCAGGCATTTTGAAATAAGCCAATAGGTCTCAGCTCCAAACGGCTTTGCCAATAAAAAAAGTGCACGCATAGACAGCATTGATGCAACTGGTTTGTTTTTGAAGTAAGTCCATTTTAAGATGGCCACCGAAGTGCACGCACGCATTGTGACTCATACACAGATGTGCATCATAATGAGTGAAATGTGGATTATTGTATGTGAGTGTGTGTTCGTCATGATGCATGCATGTGCATGCATTGTGACACAACGGCTGTTTGTAATTCACAGTTCTAAAATGGTGGGTGGGCATGTTAGAACAGCAAAATAATAAATAAAATAAAAAAACGAAATGAGGGTTTTTCAGCATTCCCCCTACACGCAACTAGATGCTGTTATGTGGCTCCATGAGACTACTCTCCACCCCAGAGGTGATGGCTGGAGATGCATATAAGCGCCATCCAAGCATGCTGACATCTGTTCCTTTCATGCTGCACTTATATATGCAGATATGGAGTTAGCTCTTAACTTTTTTTACCGTTAGTTAATGAGTTTTTTCTAACACTGTGGCCCTCATTACAAGTTCGGCTGAGTACGTGAGGTATTTGCCACATATGATAAATACAATTACCCTGGAGTGAGGTATTTACTGTGTGAGTTAAATACATCCTAGTCTGACTTCTTAACTTTCAAATGAGGTCTAATTTTTCGAATCAATATTTAGAAAACACCAAATTCCACATGTGTTGCCTTTTTAATGGGCTTAATTCTCCTATACATTTTGACAAGCTTGGCATGTTGGAATTTATCAGGCAGAAACTGTGAGGTTGTGATAATTATCAACCAACTTGCAAATCGGATCCCTGTGCAAACAAGTGTATACACAGGAGTTGGAATTTAACCCTGCATTTGTAATCAAGACCAATTTTTCTACAGTGTGCAAGGGATCATGTCTCCTCCTAAGGCGTTTAAGTCTTGTAGGGACTGCCACAGGCAAATGTCTATGATAGATTTCTATGAGGTATGTCTCTCAATTCGATTACTACTCCTAGCCACGAGAGTAGTGAATTCGGATAAGCCATCTTCCCGTTCAAATTTAAGAGTGCAGATGCATTCTCATTGTCAGGGCCTCTTGCGCAACCCATCTTCATCATGGTCCAAGTTTTTGGGTAAGCTGAAGTAAACATTAACTGTAAGAAGTCCAAGCAGGGCTCGGAGATGTTACAGGGACATCAAGGTACCCCCAGGTCCCACCTTTGGTCCACAGCTGAGAAGCGGATCCCACAGCTGATCCTGATGCACCCTGAATTTCCAGGGCCACTGGCAATATTGCAACAGCTAGAAGCTCTAAAGGAATCTATGTTGCCCATCTTTAGCACACTACTGGCTCTTCTGGTGTGCCGTCAGGTCCCATGGATTCAAAAAACCTCCAGTCGAGTTAATGTCCGTGGATATCTGGCTCCTGAACCCCCTCAGGATCAGCTACGGTTCTGGAGTGGAATCCACGTCTGGCACCACATCTGTTCGCCTACATCTGCACCAGCCCGACGTCACTGATCCCAGATGAGACTGTCAATCATATTGTCCTGTCTAACTCTGAACCAAAATGTTTCAAGCGAGGTCATGTCCTGCACTAGTCCTGATGCGGATGACGCTGTTCATTCTTACTCAGGCAAGACAGCATCTTTGCTTATGAGGCTGCTTCCGGCACTATAGCAACATTTTGGAAGGAATTCTGACCAAAGCCAGCCAGCTTTTGCAACGATGGAGATGATGAGGATGAAATTCCCTCACAATATGATGATGACAATTTCTGGTTGGGTCAATGGACTAGACACTTGCCATGACACAAGGCTGGGTTCCAACCCCGGTCCTTCAACAGAAGAGACAGCCTCATTTGATGTGGTCCTCAGATGGGCAGCTGAAGTTCTGCATTTAGAGAAGCTGTCTGTTGAGGAGAACATCAATATACTTCACTGAAGTTTTGAAGCCTTAGCAGGCCTCCCCCAAGCCCCTGCTGCCATTCAAAGAAGCACTGACTGACACCCTCATGGGCACTTGGGATAAACATCATTTCTGTCCACTATTAATAGGTGGTACTGTTGCATAGGGTCCCATTGTCCTAATGAGACTACAGGAATCGGGCACCAGAATCACCTGTACTGTGGGGGAGTGAGTCCGATCCCACACTATGTGATACCTGTCGGCCTAATCCGGGTGTGTTCCTGCTAACTAGCAGTGCATCATCTCCACCCAAGAGCAGGGATGATTGGGGCAACCAGGCACATAATATATGACTCCTTAGGGGAATCGTGGGCACTCAGATCTCATCCGTTTCTCTCAGTTATATTAGTCTCACATATGTAAGCACCATCAGAGGCAGAGAAAGGTTCAATAAGGTTTTATTGTAGTAACTTCATCTTAGATCAATCAATCAATCAATCAATCAGTGCTTGTATAGTGCAACTACTTACCCGTTAAGGTCTCAAGGGGGTGGGGGGGAGGAAGGTTCATAAAATAGCAATGTCTTCAGTTCCTTCGTGAAGCTGATGAGGGAGGTGTTTTGTCTGATGTGGATGGGTAGGGCGTTCCAGGCAGTGGCTGCAAGGTAGGAAAATGAGCGTCCTCCTGTTCTGGTTTTCATGATGCATGGTACTTCTGTGAGAGAGAGCTGGTCTGAGCATAGGGTCCTGTGGGATACGGGGAGGTTGAGTCGCTGGTTCAGGTAGGCTGGTCCAGTGTTGTGGAGGGCTTTGAGGCCGTGGGTGAGGATCTCGAAGGTGATTCTTTTCTCTATGGGAAGCCAGTGCAGCGTATGCAGGTGTTGCAAGATGTGGCAATGTCGAGGTAGGTCGAGGACCAGTCTGGCGGCGGCGTTCTGCATGTTTTGTAGTTTGCGGGTGAGTTTCTTGTTGATTCTGGTGTAGAGTGCGTTGCCATAGTCCAGTCTGCTGGTGATGAGGGCATGTGTGATGGTCTCTCTATGTTCGACGGGGATCCACTTGAAGGACTTACGTAGGAGGCGGAGGGTGCGGAAGTAGGTGGCGGTGACTGAGTTGATGTGATGGTTCATGCTGAGGTTTGAGTCCAGGAAGATTACGAGGTTGCGGGCTCGGCTGGTGGGGGTGGGCGGGTTTCCGAGGGTGGGTGGCCACCAGGAGTTGTTCCACGCGTTGGGTTGAGGGCCCAAGACGAATACTTCTGTCTTGTTTGCTTTGAGTTGAAGGCAGTTGTTTCTCATCCAGTTGGTGACTACTTCCATGTCTTCGTGGAAGTTGTGTCTGGCTTTGTTGGGTTCATTGGAGAGAGAGAGGATGAGTTGGGTGTTGTCGGCGTAGGAGGTGATGTTGATTCCCTAACTTCTGACGAGGGAGGCTAGCGGGGCTATGTAGATGTTAAACAATGTGGGGCTGAGGGAGGATCACTGGAGCGCTCCGCAGGTGGGGGTGTGGGGTCTGAGAGTAAGGGGGCGAGCCTCACTCATTGAGTTCTGCCGGAGATGAAGGATTGGATCCAGTTGAGGGCCTTGTCTCTGATGCCAGCTTCATGGAGTCTTCTTATCAGTGTGTGATGGGAGACTGTGTCTATAATAAAGCATGTATTGCAATAACTAGGACGATGAAGCACAATAAGATTAAAGCTGTGACAAGGAGAGTAAAACACAAGAATAACGCTACCATATCGTCACTAGAGTTTGTAGAGATAGATCCTACCTAGGCTATGTTAGAGCACAGCATGATAAGCTCTATTTCTGTCCTTCAAGTTCCCCTTGGGAAAACATCATCCCTCATACCTGAGCAAGAGGCCTGTAGTCTACATAAGCCGCTGTAGCGAAGCACTCAGCATACAGCCATGGTCATCTGGCTGGAATCTCCCTCTAACATACAGGGGTTGAAGTAGTGGTTTTATAATAAAACAGCTGAGGTTCCAAGAAAGGATCCCCACTTAAGAGTGTGTATGTTTCTGTGAACATTGGAGACAAAGCGTACCACTTTTGCCGGCAACCTATCTTACTGCAGCCTTGAGAAAAGCACAGACTGAAAGAAAAGTCCTGTTTAAGAATGTAGTGCTGACCTAGGTGAAGAACAGCTAGACAGAGAGAATAAAACAAGACCGCAAATGTGGCTAATGTTAAAATAATATACCAAAGCTAAAATAAAACATATCTAGGTTAAAGTGAATAGCGGCAGGCCTAGTGTCACCATAACTAAAATAACGTGTATAAATCTATAGCTCAAATGGCTACACAACAGTACAACACAACAGACCTTCTCCATGTGACTCTGCCTCTCTCATACATTACCCTACTCTTGAGAGCCTGGTAGTTCAGGCTTCCACCAGCAGGATCAATCCAAACTCATTCATTATGACTCCCATGGAGGGATAATCAAAGAGAATTGAAGCATTTGGTAAACAAGTGTTCTCTTTAACTACCTGTACCCTTCAGTCAGTTGTTAGCTGCTTGCTGGGAGGTACTCCTATGCATTATGGGACATGGTCAAAGAAATCTTGCGAGCAGTCCCAGAGGAATTCAACACCAATTTGGTGCAATCCATTCAGGTTGGTCAGGGCATGGGCAAATATGCCATACAGTCAGCCCTGGATACTGTTGGGGAGAGCAGGTGGGACTAGTGTGGTATTCTTGCACAACACATCGGTGAGATCCAAAGGCTTCTCAGGTGACATCCAGAAATGTACCTTTTGACAGTAGTTGATTATCTGACAAAAAGGCCGACTCCTCCCAGGAATGCTTTAAAAAAACTAAAGTCACAGCACACTCCCTTGGTCTCTCCACACCCCCAAGTCAGTATCCCCAACAGTTTTTCCCCTTTTGATCTATCGGCAGAGATTTCGCTTATCGGCAATGGTAAGACCCACCACCTCAACAACAAGCACCCCAGTCCTTTCAGGGTCAGGGTAGAGGATCTAGCAAACAGCATCCACGCCCAAAATGGGCAATGTCCCTCAATCTAGCAGCAGTCTCCATGTCACTTTAGTGTGCCCTTAAGAGCACACAGACATCATGCGGGAGACATGATGATCTATTTTCTCCATGGGAGGTAAGCCATAACATTGCACAGGGAATTCCTGCAGGTATTCCAATTGGGATATGCCCTGCCATTCCTTTTCATCCCACTGCATCCTCCACCCATGTCAGAGATGCTTTCAGAGAAACACTTGTCCATTTTGTTGCATTACGTTCAGGCTCTGCTGGCAAAGGGAGCCATAGAGTGAGTCCAAGCTTCGGAAATCAGAACTGGATGCTACTTCCATTATTTTCTAGTGCTGAAACAGGGTGGAAGCCTTTGTCCCATTTTAAATCCCAGAACTCTCAATTTTTTTCTCGCAGAAGGACAAATTCAAGATGGTTTCGCTGGTCCAGATTCTATCTGCCCTGGATCGAGATGGATGGATGATAGCGTTGGATCTGCATGACACCTATTACCATATTAACGGCCCCAGACCACAGAAGCTACTTCCAGACAAAGAAAGGCAAGGAAGAGGACTTGTCCATGTCAATAGTCCTCTGCATTAAGGTCTGGTATGTGTTGGCCAAGAAGCAGCCTCTACAAAAGACTGAGGGCCCACTCCACGAGGGCCAAGGTTGCTACCAATGCACTGGAACACACAGTGCCTGTCCTTGATATTTGTCAGGCTGCAACATGGACATGAGTGCACACATTAACAAAACATTATTGCCTTGACAGCCAGGTCCAAAGGAAGGCCATTTTGGCTGTTTGATTCAGCATGACTTTTTTGGTCTGAGTCATACTATAAACCCACCACCCGGATAGGTACTGCTTTGGTATCTATTCTAAACATGAGAAATCTGCAATTAGAAGTATCTATTAGAAGAACACATTACTTATCTTTCATAACACCCTTTCTGTTGCATACCCGCAGATTCCTCACTGTCCTTCTCCCTCTTGTTCTGTGCAATGAACTGTTTTCCATCAACAAAGGTCCTAGATGAGAGATCTGGACACTCGCACAACTAAGGGGCATGTTTAAGAAAAGTGGTGCTGCACACAGTGCAGTGTCACATTTGTTGCGCCCTTTAGTGGCCCCCCAATGGCACCATGTGTGCACTGTATTTAAAATAAGGAGCACCATGGCAGTAGTTAGGGAACTAGTGTCAGAATGTTTTACTCTAGTCCAGCGCTTTGCAGGATTAGCGGCAAAAATGTTGACGCTAATCCTGCAAAGCACCCAGAGTCTCATTGTAACCAATGGAAGACTCCTTTTAACGCCTGCTTTTAGCAGGCATTAAAAGTGCCGAAACAAATGACACAAAGAAATCTATCAGATTTCTTTGTGCCATTTTTTTGCCCCCTCTTAATGGGGGAACACCATCCTTTGCATACATTATGCCTGGTGCAGGCTTAATTTAGGGCAGAGGGTTACAAAGTGGCACAATTCATGCATTGCGCCACTTTGTAAATATGGCACAGCCTTTTTGGCCTTCTAATGCCACATTAGCGTAAAAAAAAAAAATACTCTAATATGGCGTTAGAATGACGCTAGGGGCTCTTAAAAATGCCCCTAATTGTTATGAGCTCCACATGAGAGAACGTTGACAATGCCAAGAAACAATTGACATCAGCACGCTTGGATGATGTTCCAACTGTTACTTCCAGGCCAAGCAGGGTCGATGTTGAGTCACGCAACACCACCTACAGCTGCACAGGGGATGTGCTGAAAAATCTTCTGAATCCAGTCTGGTGCCTGGGGGTATTCTAAAGGTAAGGAATCTGTTATTAGATAGAGTATCCACCTGAAAGAGTGTTACCAAAGTTACATCATTTGTTTGTTTGATTAGGAGGAGTGTGCCATTGCAGTATGTGCTATGTAGACTAAAACATAACATCCTTTTGTTCAACTTGTGTTAACTTGTGTAGGACAGATGCACAATATAGATGTTTTGAGCTGTTATGCAGTGCCTTAGTTCTTTGTAATTTGATAGGATCCTAAGGGGATACGGGGTAAGGAATAAGAACATTGGGATGCCATTTTGTGACTTTATTGTCTAGCCAACTCGATATTTAGCAGAATGCTTCCCATTTATGTAAAAGAAATATATACTTACATTCCATTAGAAATAAACTATACACGTTGAACATTTCATGTTCAAAATATTCCTTAATAGAAAGAGAGACTCCATCTTGCATGGTACCACAGAAGCACTGTATTGTTAACACTAGGCTTTCTACCTCGTAAAGTAATATAGTAAAACTTACAATGTTGCACTATGAATTTACCTTCATATAAACTCTTTTCCTAGTATTAGATGTGTCTCAAAGTTAAGTGTTAAAAGTTCATTAGTTCCAGAGTTACCCTGCGTTCACACCATTTGGTATCTGTAAGAACCTCCTCCTATTAAGAAATAAACGTTCATAACAATATTTTCCATTAGGCATTCAGTATATATATATGTTGACATCAGATCTTAAAAAGAGATGTAACATGTTTAGGATTCTTCTAAATTCCCAGTGCCCGCTTAAAATGATTATTTTGGGAACAGACTACCTGGTTCCGGATAGAGGTCAATGCCAATGGACTTTAATGCTCTATGAATTAATTTAGTCAAGTCAAAATCCTTTATACTGTGTGATGACACAAGTTTACATTGGCGCTTGCACAGTAGGCGTTGTAAGAGGCGGTCTACGGTAAAAGGTTTGTTCCTCTAACACTAGCACTCGGGCAGGACTTCACAGTGGTTAAGGATTACAAATGCCCTCTGGTGCGTTTAATTTGTACATTTAATTGATATTCTTTTCATTCTACAAGCAAGTTCAAAGCAGCAAAACACTTATACATTATCCACATGTAGCCACATAACTATATGACGTTATCAACACGGGTTTGCAATTCTCCTTTCATAGTGGTTTGTTTTCCTTTATGGTGTTTCCATCACCGCTTGTCTCTTGACAGGTTGTGAATCACTCTTTGCTTTGTTCCCAGGGCCATGTTATAAAAATGCCATACATAAACCATTAAATGCATACGTTGCATACTCTCTGTGTGCCTCTTGGTCAGTTTAAATTCACAATCAGTCAAATGAAAGTTACTTGCATAATCCCTCCTCAAAGACTTCCTTCCTCACTTACATGGGTTTCAGCATTTCTTTTGCTATCTATAGTATGTAAATGTGGTCCCTCTTTCTAGCCACCGACTTTTAGGCAGTAGTAGATGGCAATCTGGACATAAGGTACTATGGGGGTCATTATGACCCTGGCGGAAGGCGGAGAAGCGGCGGTAAGACTGCCAACAGGCTGGCGGTCTTTTTTTTTGCATTATGACCATGGCGGTTACCGCCATGGTCATCCGCCGGTTCTCCGTTCCGCCCGCCGGGCTGGAGACCAGGGTCTCCAGCCCGGCGGCCGTCACTATACCGCTGCCGGTATTTTGACCCGGCTTACCTCCATGCATTTCATGCAGTTTGAAACCGCCATGAAATCCATGGGGGTAAGCACTATCAGTGCCAGGGAATTCCTTCCCTGGCACTGATAGGGGTCTCCTCCACCCCCACCCACACCACGACTCCCTCCCCTATCCCCCCCACCACCCCTGCCCCCCCCAAAGGTGGCAGGACCCCCCTCCCCACCCCGACCCCCAACATAACAACACTCATACACACATGACACGCACGCAGGCACCACCAACACACATACACGCACACACACCGACATACATGCAAATATCCACACACACAGTCAGACACGCACATCCACATTCACACATACACGCACACATCCATACAAACATAACTACAGACATACACGCACTCATTCCCATACACACAACACCCCGCAAGCATACACGCACTCACACACCCCCTCTACATACACACACGCACACCCCCACACACGCACACAACACACAACACCCCCCACCCCCTCCCCTCATGGACGATCGACTTACCTGGTCCGATGATCCTCCGGGAGGGGATGGGATCCATGGGGGCTGCTCCGCAGACACCACACCGCCAACAGAACACCGCCACGCCGAATCACAGGATGTGATTCGCTGGGCGGGGTTCTGTTGGCGTGGCGGAGGAGGTGAAGCAACTTCCACTTCCCCGCCGCCCGCCAGTATGGCTGTTAGCGGCTCTCCGTCCGTAAAAGGACGGAGAGCTGCCAACGGTCATAATAGGCCGAGCGGCAAACCGCCACCACTGGCGGTCTTCCGCACGGCGGTCCCTCAGCGGTCTTTCAAAAAGACCGCCGAGGTCAAAATGACCCCCTATGTCCTTTGTCCTAGTCTTAGACATCTCCTTGAGTAACATGATTTCCAAAGCTACTTGAAGGCCCATGAAGAAAACATTACAGGTGATATGTAGTAAAACTGTCTGTAATCCACTGAGGTGAGGATATGTTTCTTCTAAGAGATTCCTCCCAACTATCAGTACTTATGAAGAACTGTCACTTGAGGTTCAATCTCATTCTTGGTTGTTCTCCTCTCCAGCAATTGGGTAACCTCCAGAGGATGTAGCAATAATTCGCCCAAAAAAAACATCTAGTCCAATCTGCAGTGCTTTTAGAGCCCTCCTGATAAACATGTGCATTACTGCGTATAAAATGCTGCCCAAACGTTGAGGTCCCATGCCCAAGACATTAATCAAGTGTCTTGTTATAGAGCACCAAAGGCTGGATAGGTGACATCACCACTAACTGGTCCCTTCCCATTTTACCCCCACCCTTTAAGTAATGAAAGTCATCCCTACCAGCTCCAGCTATTTGCTCACTTTAGAATGTACATAACCAACCAAGTATGCCTTTTGTTGCAGAAGTAGGTGACGGTTAGTGAATTAATTAATGGCAAGTATTGTACAGCACACCATCGAAAATCATAGAACCTCAAGGCAATTACATGGGGGGGGTAATGGTACAGTGTTTCAAAGAGGTGTGAAAGGCGAGATGTGGAAAGCACAGACTGACACTGGATGCTTTGATTCAGAGAGAACAATTCCACCCAGGTTGTGCTAAACACCTCACCCCTTGGGGTTTTTTCCATTGCTCCATAACTCCCTTACATGTTATGACACTGGATAACTAAGCAATACACTGCCCTGTACATCACTGGTAGATGTGGAACCTGCTTCCTGGCCTAGTGACAGATTCATTCCAGTGACCTGTACCTCACCTGCACTGCATGGCACCTGCCCCAAAAATCACCTAGCATGTCCCAAGCACTATGGATTACTGGTGATTGGTTAAGTAGAGCTGTGAAATCTAGCCCACCTGCACTACATGAACCCTGACATTTACCTTTCCCATACCTGTCCAAGCTATATGAATTAGGGCTGACCATCGAACCCCTTCCATGGAGGTGTAGTAAAATAATTCCAGAGAAAGGAAAACTGAAATAAAATAGGGTTATGGAAAAAACATTGAAGCATGCTAAGAACGTTGTTTTCCAGCTAAATGGATACATTAATGGGCCACCCAGAAGAACAGAGACAGTAAATAATACTTCAAACCATGCATGTTGTGCATCTCTCTCATACAAGTTAACACTGCTCTCATAGAATATTGTGTTATATTCCATCTGGCACATAGTACAACCAGGCACCATTCCCAACCACAGACACAACCTTGCCTGTGACCACTTCAAACAATTTAAATGCTACAGCGCCACATCAGCTCTACAAATAATCTATAGATGTATACATTTATTTGACATGTTTATGCAGCCAAGACAAGATTCAGCATGTGAAGAGGCGCTTTACAAATAACAGGGCTCTCGGCTTTGGACAAAAAGGAGCAAACAAATGTAAAACGTACAAGTTAGACGTAGCAGATTAAGGCAATGTATGTGCATGATATACACAAATGCACAAGGGCTCTACAATAGCAGTACGATATGCTCCTTATATATTTAGAGATAAGCCACAAAAACCAAAAGATGAAGATGATGGTTATTCATTTGTCAGACCACCTGAAAACTATCAGTGAAACACAGGGGGTTTGGGAGAACGATGATGGAACAAGTGGAATTTCAGATCTCCTTTGAATAGTTCGAAGGAAGGAACAGTCCTCACAGCCACAAGACTTTCTTCTCCATTAAACAATACCTTACAGGGGTCCGCAGTAGAACGACGATGGTTGAACCTCATCACACATGCAGCTAATTAAAAAGTGATCACAATTCAAGATCCTGTGCCTAGGTGACAAGACCCATGGCGTTCTAAGGCGCACCCTGTATCCCTTCGGAACCTGACTATCAAATGACTATAAAATATGACCTTCTTTAGATTCAATTTTAGTTTTGTTTTCTACAATAGTTTCTGACGCCTTAATGTTTCAGTTCCTTCCAAAGGAGACATAAGTATCTTAATGGTCATTTGGAAGTTGACCTTAATGGAGGCGCTTCCAAAAACTAGACAGTTCTTTGCATGCCAATCTCTGAATTGCTCCACCTCATTTAGAGGCAAGGAAAGTGGTGCATTTCTGATGACTGGCTCTGCTGTCAGAAACACTCTTCTTAATATTTGCCCACTAAATGATATGGCATTAGAAGGCACTTCCTAATTAGGATAGTCCTTCTAAGGTCCTGTCTGTGGCCATCATTCAGATCATGAAGGCCCCAGACATGAAAAAATATAAATTGTGACCCTCATGCTACAAGAAAGCTCCCAGTGCATCAAGAATAGTTTTTGTTTTGTTTGTTTGTTTTTTAAATAAACCTACCATCTCCACTTTGAGATCTTGGTGTTGGAAAACAGAACAAGTATTGGCAAAGCCAATAGGTTTCAATGCGAAATCTATTGACTTTCCCAACTATTTTCAAGCCATGTTGTACAGCAGCTTAAAAGAAAAAAGCACTATCTAGTAGTCAAGTACACTGGCTGCGTCATAGCACTTTGACCATGCTGCACAATAGTCGCACTGTTGTACAACATGGGTAAAAAAAATGACAAAGCCAATAGATCTTGCATATCAGAAACCTATTAGATTTGCCAATGATTGTTTCAATTACGATCTTTACTATCTGAGCAATGCTTTTCCAGTGGTAAGAAAGAGAACACCATACGTCCCTTTCAAGTGTGCATTGCATTTCCTAATACTTAATGGAGCACATGGTCAACTTTATTGTGCCTAGAAGCCCCCTTCATATTAACTCTATGCCTGTGTGAAATACTAATTGCACCACACACTCACTCAAAAACATATTGCAGTCCAGGAGACGATGCCTGAGCCAGCTGCTAATAAAACATTCTCTATTGGCAAAGCTACAATTTGCTCTACAACAAGTTTGAAACGAGGTATTTTCTGCAAAAAATATTTTATTCATGCCTAAAACATCTTATAAATTAGGAAACACATCGGGGGTCATTTCTACCCTGGCGGTCCGAGACCGCCAGGGTAGGGGACGGAGGAAGCACCGCCAACAGGCTGGCGGTGCTTCTGGGGCTATTCTGACCGCGGCGGTAAAGCCGCGGTCAGAAAAGGGAAGCCGGCGGTTTCCCGCCGGCTTCCCGCTGCCCCTGTGAATCCTCCACGGCAGCACTGCAAGCAGCGCCGCCATGGGGATTCCGACCCCCTGCCCGCCAGCCTGGTTCTGGCGGTTTTCACCGCCAGAACCTGGCTGGCGGGAACGGGTGTTGTGGGGCCCCCTAACAGGGCCCCACATTGATTTTCAGTGTCTGCTTGGCAGACACTGAAAATCGCGACAGGTGCAACTGCACCCGTCGCACACCAGCAACTCCGCCGGCTCCATTCGGAGCCGGCTTCCTCGTTGCTGGTGCTTTCCCACTGGGCGGGCAGGCGGCCTTTTGGCGGTCACCCGCCAGCCCAGCGGGAAAGACAGAATGACCGCCGCAGTCTTTTGACCGCAGTACGGTCTTCTGGCGGTTCCCTCCAGGCGGGCGGCAATCGCCGCCCGCCAAAGTAGGAATGACCGCCATAGTGTTGCTGAGATCAGACATAGTGTAAATTACTCAAAAGAGTTGTAAATGCTTTGCAGTCACACTTCTCTCCAGTTACAAAAGTGCACCACAAACTAATCAAAGGTTTGCATCTCCAATGTACTCGCAACTATTACTTTCGCCCTGGTAATTCTAATGAAGGGGACTGGGCAAAGAGCAAGTTCCTGTGACAGTGTTGGAAAGTGGGTCATTGGTGGTGGTAAGTATGCACTTACCACTTGCAATAAGGCCACTTTCCCAACACAGGGTCAGTAAAAGTCTCAGTAAATTAGCCCCTTGCTCAACTCTTGGTAGCTGTAACCAGCAGGCAGGCCTAACTTAGGAGAAAAGAGTGAAAAGCATTCAAATAATAAAAGTCCAACATCAATTTAAAAAATAGATTATTTTTTATGAGTAAATAGACACAAAAATGACAAAAATCCAGTGTAGGGAACCAGAGATATGAATTTTTAAAGAATAATCACTTTCTAGCTCTCAGAAACACAAAGCACCAAATTGGGACATCTGGTCACAGTAGATCAGGACAAAGTCAAAGTTTGAGGCCAACCGTGATGGAGCCCTGGTTAGATACACTAAGTGGGACGCCTCGGTCAGAATTTTTCCTTCATACTTGAAAACTTTTCTGGAGCTTTTTCTTCTGAGGGCCTTCGCTGCTCTTCACCAGGCTCGATTTGGTGAGGGTGTGCTGGCTTGACTTTCATGGAGCTCTTGCTCAAATCCTGGAATTTGAACCTCCATAGCTTTTCAGCAGGACAAACTTGAATTTCAGACCGGATTCAGTGAGGGTTCGCCTGCTTGACTTCCTGGGTCGAGTCGGTCACCTCCAGAAGCTTTGTCACAAAAGTTCTCCAGACTTCTCCAAACTTCAGGAGATGTTTGCCGATGTCCTCTTTGCTGGTTCCAAGGGTCCAAAACACAACTCCAAGGGACTGGAATCTCCTGGATGGTCCTTGGAAGAATGGGACCACAATTCCCACAATGCACCTGGCCAAATCCTTGAAGGTCCACGGGATGCCCTCCAGGCTGGGGACCTTTGCTGGAGATGATGCAGGTTCATCAGGAGATGAAGCTCTATTAATCTGTAGCTGCAGGGATTCCATTCCTGGGTCCTTCTTGAAGCAAGGCAGAGTCCCCAGGGCTGTAGTACCTGTAGGAAGCTGGACTGGTGTGTGGTGAGCACCTATGATGTTATTACCCTATACCAGGTCCAGGTATCCCCTATTAGTGAGGTGTCGCCAGTGTCTAGGAAGCCAAGCTCTCTAGAGGTAGCTGTGGTTGAGCAGCCAAGACTTATCTAGGAGAGATGCAAAGCTCATACAATACACTTATAGTCACACAGAACGTACACACATGAAAGAACGATGCAGTGTTACAAAAATAAAGGTGCTTTCTTTTAGTGACACAAATACCAAAATACTACATAAGCAGAACACTACTGGCAGGTGAGTAAACACACTATTATATACACCTTAATAATCAGGAATGAGCATAAAAAGCATTACAAAACAGTGCAATAACAATAGACAATACTGGCCCTAGGGAGAGCCCAAACCATATACTAAAAAATATGGCATGCGCATGATGGACCCCTACCCAGGTAATGGGAATCTGTAGAGGGGAGCTGGAGGAACTATGAACCTCAAAAAGGTAAGTACCAGAGTGCCCCCCAGCGACCAAGAGAGAAGAGGTAAGTACCTGATTTTCCCAAGCCTACAGAGAAAATTTGTGAACAGACTGTGCAAGACCCAAGCAAGACTGCAAGTAACAGAAGATGGATCCAGTCAGAGAGGATCAGAAAATGAAGGGGACTAATTCCAGTTCCAGTTGGAGTGTCAGGTTGGGGCAGGAGTGCAGCACCAGGTCGACGGTGAGGACCAGGAGTCGGCTATGCAGAACAGGAGCAGAGGAAGAGTTCTAGAAGTGATGTAATCGATTTCCCACGTCCGAGGAAGAGTTGAAGTCCATCAGTGGTGTGGGAAAACCACCAACAAGCCTTGCCAAAGGCAAGAGTCGCAGAAGAGAAGTTGAAGTGCTGCTGGAGACCAGGAAGGTCTGAGGGGACTCAGCCTAAGGAGGGGAGTCTCAGGTGACATCCCATCAGTCAGGAGAGCAAGAAGTCCTGGATGCAGCCCCACAGGCAACTCACAGGCAGCAGGTACAGGAGTCGCAGTGAGGCCAACTCAGCACACCTAGAAAGGAGTCCCACTTCGCTGGAGCAGCAGGCAGGAGACCACACATTGCAGGGAAGAGTGCTAGAAGCTGGGGCTACACAGAGCCTGAAGATCCCTTGGAAGAAGAGCCAACAAACCTTGGTAGTTGCGAGAGTTGTGGTGCACAGGGGTACTGTCCTGCAAGGAGAGGCAAAGACTCACTACCTTCAAAGTAGGACAGCCTGTCAGGGGGACCAAGGGAACCACTCAAGACCACCACCTGTGTTGCATGATCCATGCAGAGTTGCAGGAGAGAGGAACCACACAGCCGGTCGTCCATGCAGGTGATGTCTGCGGATGCAGGGGAGTGACTCTTTCACTCCAAGGGAGATCCATTCTTGCTTCTTGGTGCAGACTGGAGACTTGCCACTCTCGGAGGATGCAAAGCCGGGGAAATATTGTAGTTGCTGAAAGGAGCCAGAGAAACAATGTTGCAGAGAGGAGTCTCTGGAGCTGCAGACTGTAGGTTCCTGTGAAGTCCAGTTGCGGTTCCAGTGGCCAGAAGCTGAAGTAAACATTTTAGAGGAGTCCTGCTGGGATCTTGCACATCGAATCTGAGGACCCACCCAGGAGGGAGACCCTATATAGCCTTATAGGGAGGATTGGTCACCAGAAGGGTGATCACTTATCAGGAAGGGGCTGTGACGGCACCTGCCTGACCTGGCCACTCAGATGCTCCAAGAGGCCTCTGCCCACCTTGGATTTAAGATGGCAGAATCAAGTGGCCACCTGGAGGAGCTCTGTGCACCACCCCTGGGGTGGTGATGGATAGGTTAATGGTAACACCCCTTTCCATTGTCCAGTTTCATGCCAGAGCAGGGAGTGGAGGTCCCTCAACTGGTGCAGACTGGTTTATGTAAGGAGGGCACCAAATATGCCCTTCAAAGCATACCAGTGGCTTATGGAGGCTACCCCTCCCAAGCCATGTAAAACCTATGTCCAAAGGGAGAGGGTGTTGCCTCCCTTTCCCAAAGGAAATCCTTTGTTCTGCCTTCCTGGGCTTGAGATGTTCAAGCAGCAGGAGGACAGACACCTGTCTGTAGGAAGGCAATGGCGCGGGCTGCCCGGGAAAACCCTGCAAACTGGTAGGAGCAAAGCTGGGGGTCATACAACCAGTACTGGCAACAGTATAGGGGTATGATTCCAACATGTTTGATACCAAACATGCCTAGGTTCGGAGTTACCATTATGTACCTCGATATTGGTAGTGACCTATGTCCAGTACCTGGCCAAAATGGCTTCCCTGCACTCCAAAGTCTAGGAAAATGAAGCTGGAGTTTGTGGGGGAGAGCTCTGCTCATGCTCACACAGGCACTTGCACTCTGCCCGCTGGGCTAGGAGGGTCTGCCATAGGGGTGACTTACAGTGACCTGGTGCAGTGACCTGTAGTGAAAAGGGTTCATGCACCCTTTCACGCAGGCTGCAATGGCAGGCCTGCAGACACACTTTGCATAGGCTCCCATGAGTGGCATAATACATGCTGCAGCCCATGGGGAACCCCTGGTGCCCCAATACCTTGGGTACCGAGGTACCATTTACTAGGGACTTATATAGGGGCACCAGCATACCAATTGTGGGGTGAAAAAAGTTAGGGACAACCACACCTAGAGGGAGAGAGCACAGTCACTAGGGTCCTGGTTGGCAGAACCCCAGTGAACACAGTCAAAACACACAGATAGCAGGAAAAAAGTGGGGGTAACCATGACAAAAAGAGGGCACTTTCCTACAGTACCAGATTGTTCAGCAAGCACAGTTTGCTCAGAAGTGCAGACCAAGGGTGCAGATCCAGATTCCAGCAGGACAGTCCTTTCTCTTGTAGTTTCAGGCAGCAGAACTGAAAGGCTATGCACCTCTCACATATTTAGTCACAGCTCCTGGGCATCAGGAAGGGGTGCACCCCTGACCAATAGAATGCAGGGTGACTCCCAGGTGCATAACCACTTCCTCCAAAGTATGGCATATTCCTGTCCCAGAAAGCACCATTTTTCGATAATCCATGATGGCTGAAATTTTTGCAGAGCAGTCAGCGCTAACTAAACCAACTCTCAGTGTGGCTCATTTCCATAGGTCTCCGCCTCCTGACTTCTGCAAATACCTGCCTTAAGCCTGGTATCTGGCTGAGGGACACAGGCTGTGGGGGCAGATGATGAGCGACAAGAGGCACTCGTACAATAAAATGACTTCACCAAAATTGATCAAAAAGTATTACAGAGTCAGTGTTCTATGGCCAAAACCTCATTACGTATATTTCTAGAAAATATGATCAAAATTAAATGCATATAAACTTCAACAGAAATTCCAATGTTCTGTGATGAAATATTAGTCCAGTTCTAAATCAATGAAGATTCAAAAAGATCGTCATGTATCTTGTTCCAATCTATTTCATGACCAAATCTCCAAATTCCAAATCGTTAAGTCTGTGCTCGACAATGTTCTCCATGTGTGTCATTCAAATTGATTCTCATATATTTTCCATGCGTGTCATCCAATTTGGTCCTCACCGTCCATTTAAACCACACATCCAACCTCGCAGCCAACACGTGTTTCAGTAGTAATACGGTATCAGCAATATATAGATAAGAAACTAGATTTGGTGTGGTTTTTCTTTCCAACACCTGGGTCTAATAGAGGACCACTACAGTTTGAGGTTACCCTATGGTTCAGAAGGTGTGGTGAATTAAGTTTTGGTCTCCCTATATCAGACAGCTTTTGTGCATTCCCCACAAATCTATACTAACATCACGATTTCTAAATCACTCTATGATGCACAGAATCAAAAATGGATATGATTATATGGCACTAACATGCCTGAGCATGTATGTTTACTAATGCTACAAAAATCATCCATCCCACCCTTTGGTGAACTGTTGGTGGATTTCCATTTATTCATATATTTCTGATAACTGATTCAGATTTAATTGACTAGAACTTATACAATTGCAGCCCTGACGAAGTCATTGAGGAAACCCCCGACGAAACACGTGTTGGCTGCGAGGTTGGATGTGAGGTTTAAATGGACGGTGACGACCAAATTGGATGACATGCATGGAAAATATAT
Organism: Pleurodeles waltl; assembly: GCF_031143425.1. NCBI lineage: Eukaryota > Metazoa > Chordata > Amphibia > Caudata > Salamandridae > Pleurodeles > Pleurodeles waltl. The sequence goes on along the minus strand of NC_090448.1, from coordinate 1,110,186,467 downwards.
GAGAATCAATTTGGATGATGAATAGATTGGAACAAGATACACGACGATCTTTTTGAATCTTCATTGATTCGGACCTGGACTAATATTTCATCACAGAACATTGGAATTTCTGTTGAAGTTTATATGCATTTCAATTTGATCATATTTTCTAGAAATACATGTAATGAGGTTTTGGCTATAGAACACTGACTCTGTAATACTTTTTGATCACTTTTGGTGAAGTCATGTTATTGTACGAGTGCCTCTTGTCGCTCATGGTTTGAAGTTGTGCATTTTGCACACAATTAGGACTTAGGGGTGGGGTCCTTCGAGGGTGCACCGTTTGAGGACATTTTATTTATTTAATATTTACCTCTCAGCCCAGAGCGCCAAATTCTTTTAGTAGAGTACACCCGCACGGAGTTAGAAACTGTGGGGGCAGATGGCCTGGCATTCCCTGCCTTTCGGCCTCTCCTTTGAGACTGGATGGTTTATTACCCCTCCCCCACTTTGGCATTCCTGTGAAGCTGTAGAGCTCCCTTCAGCAGATAGCCTCTTCCCTGGACAGCCACTTATCACCTAATCAAAGCAGCCTTGCTAATCCTGTTAGCACTGACCAATCAAGGGGTACCTCCAAAAGGCTGGATTTTGGCTTACAGAAAGAAAAGTCTAATACGTTCTTTTCTGTACAAGTTCTGATAAATTCACCAATGGCAAATTGTTAGCCTATGGAACCCAGTATCTAAAATGGGGGGAAATGAAATGAGAAGTTTTGCCTCACCAGGGTTTATAATACATCTTTTATAAGGACCCTGCTTATAGTTACATGCCCCCCACCCCGGGACACCTAGGCTACCTGGGAGTACCTAATATGTTAAAGTATTGTAGATTATCACTTTTAAAAGTCCCCATAGCACGAAAGTCGAATTGGGATGCCATTTCCATTTGCATGTGGTCTGCATAGTCAGCTGCATTTAAAAATGACAGAGCACCTCCAGTAGTGCCCACATGCAAAGGGCAGCAAATCTGCTGGGCCTCTAACTCCCAAGCCCTATTATCTACTAGGGTCTTGCAGGTAGTTGGCACCCCTTTGTCTTATTATCTACTAGGAACTTACAGGGGTTGTCATGCAACCGGTAAGCATTTGACTTTTAAAGACAGGCTGTGCACACATGCAAGTGCAGAAATTCTGCTTGGTGTCTAATCTCCATGCCCTATTATATACCAGGGATTTATAGGAAAACTGTATCCCCTTTACCCTATTAGCTACTAGTGACTAACAAGTTCTGTCGGGCCAATTGTAAGAGTACCCTAATACCTAGTGTACTCTACTACATGTATGTGGTTTAACATGGCACTGGCCTTGGCATGGCTAGCAGAGCACAGGGCACAGTCAGTTACCATCATTACTAGTCAGCAAAAAAATGGAGGTGAACAGGGCAAAGGATGACTTTGCATTAGACAGGTTAATGCTTCAGATACATTAATTGGTAGCAATGCCCAATACTACCCTAGACAGCTGAATTTTGTAGAAGCACAAGTGCATCATGCAAGAGAACTTACACATGCCGAGATTGTAGCAGCAATGTGCCAAAGAGTATGCATTTTTGTGAAGGTAGTCACAACAGAGGTAGCAAACACCTTGTTTCAGTGATTTCATTAACAGTTAAGAAGGCATGATCATGCTGCAGCACCAGGAACACACATGGTCTACCCTAAGCGCTGGCCACTGAGGATTACCAATGGTTAGTTAATCATGCTCTCCCAGAACACCACCTCACACAATCCTGCATGCATCATCGGACACATGGCACACGAGTCACATTTCATGCAGAAGCATCAGACACAATGCACACTGTAATGAAAACACGTTTGTCATCACTACTCATAGCCAGCCCAAATTTCCTAGGACAGTAGGACTGCAAATTGAACACGCTGTGCACTAAAATTATAATATTGTAATTTATTTATGTAATAGATGTCCACAACATGTGGCTTGTTAAGGCTTGTTGATGAAGGTGATATGTATACATAAAATTAAGAAAAGGCGAATATCTAACTGCAGCCCAACAAAAATATGGAGAAACCTAAGTTAGTTGTAAAGTCCATCACAGATACGAAAATTCACTAAAGCCTGGCCACCCTCCCGATCTCTTGGAAAATCGTTATAAGTGCTACAGTGGGGGTGTCCAATGCAGATTTAGGAGGGCAGGGCCCATACAAGATGCTGAGCATACACATAAAATAAATGTGCATACTGTGAATCTAAATGGAACTTATATGAAGAGTAAATATCATGAAATTCAGGCATGAATTAAGTCGTCATGGACCCACTTTGGACACCCCTGTACTACAGTCATTGTGCAAACTGTGTTTTTGGCACAGAGCATTTTATTCAGGTCCAAAACAAACTGTAGAACAGGAACCAAGTACTAATAAAATAATTACACCTAAAAGAGGATTTACTTTGCCAGCGCTACGTTTCAGATTTTTGTTACATTGCACGTGTTAAGCAACCAGAGTACACAGTAAAAGCAGATAAACAAGCATATGACCGTATACGAAATATAATTATTTGCACATACAGTATTCCAACCCGTACACACATAAACAAGTTTTAAAAAATACGTTTTTAAATAAAACATTTGCATGGTTAGTAAAACACCCTATACATTAGAAAACATGCACCAAAAATCAAGTGACTATAAAATCACCAAGGGTTAATTAGTAAATAAAAAACACACTTCGTGGGACCAGCCGAAAAAAAAGAATGAGTTTATAGCTCCGTAGTCACTTAAAGCAATATGCAGGATAAATTAACATTCGTTAAATCCTGCTGATCTACAAAACTTTATATTTTAGTTATATGTACAGATAAAGCAAGGGGAATTGACATAACTGAGCCTATAATCGATTAACAAGATGGAGGTTATTTTTGTGCTACAATTTGCTCTCGAACTCGTAAGTTTGCAAACATAAACCAATTTGAAAGAAACCGTGTGTTTAGCATAAAGCATTGCATTCGTGGCCAAAACTCAATAAATCAGGAAACATGCATTTATAAAAAAAACAATTAAGCAAGAAAGACAGGGCAATCTAGGAGAGACAAAAACAATGTTGAAGAAACTCCAACAAGGAGTGGCTGAATTCTAACTGTGTATATTGTGAAAATCTAACTACTACTTCAGCATCATCACGTGCCATGAAACAGAATAATCAATGTATTGGTGGCATAATAGTGACATTTTGAGCAGAGCTCTAAAGGGTCTAGGGGGCATAATGTCTTATATAGATAACCAGGCAGATACCTGTGAACATCTTCCAACAAAGAGAGGAATGGTCCATTTTTCCCCACCGCACCCTTATATGAAAACAGTGCACTTTTTTTAAAGGTTTAAGATGTTTTGTTGAAAATGCAATCTGTGAAGTCGCTTTAAATTGCACATATAACAAGCATTTTCAGTGCAACGGGTCTTGCATTTGTTCGAGTTAGAGCTATTAGCGCTGTAAGGCAAAAAAGAAAAACGCAGCCCGATCGCGCTATGTAAAATGCAGCGCGATTGCGCTGCATGGAAAATAAACAGATAAAGTAGCCCGGACCCCAGGCTGAAAGCATCGAGCCTCGTATGTTTTTAGTACTTTACCGGTGCTGTGTAGGAGGGCTAAACACCGGAAAAGGCATGACATATGCATTACTTTCACAAATGAAAGCAAGTGGATTTTTAAAGGCAAGCCCACGAACCAATGTAAGTGACTGACGTGGCATGTGCGTGGTTTCAAGCCCAAAGAGAGATAACAGAATGGACAGAGCGCTTTGCGCTCGCCCATAAAAAGCGGCACTGAGATATCTTGCACGTGACTGAACATCCCCTCTTGGCCTGCTTTTACTCTCTGCCGTCGTACTTATGGATTTCCCTCTTCCTTCCAGAAAACACTGGGTGAGCTCCAAACAGAAACCATGGAAACAAAAGAAAACATATTTGGAATGAAGGCTGTTTACATACAGATGCTGCACCTTGTGTTGTTTGTGTTATTTGTAGTCCATTTGAAACAGCAGTGGACCAACGCGCTCCTCCCTGAAGTTTAAAACACCCTGCCTGACACAGCTCACACCTATGTTCTTTTGTTACCCAGCATACTGTGGCTTTAAATACCAGCAGCAAAAGAAATGTGCTTCTTCTCAAAGAAACAAGGGGAAAGGAGCTGTAAAGCACACGCAGCTGAGTCCCTGCAGTGCTTTGGTGTGTATGTGGAATCTGAATGGCAGAGTTAGTAATGACCACCAATCTGGAATCCTGAGGCCCAGGTTCAGAGCTGAGGATGCTGTGATAAGTGTAAACTAGTGAAGAAAACAAACAAAGTCTCCTTGACCAGTTTACCAAGGCATGCAAATGGTGCTTTAAAGCCCTGTGAAATACTCAATAAGGCTGAGATAAGACGCCAGAATCTACCCAGCTGAAGTCAAAGCCTTTTATGAAGCAGGACGGACAAGACAGAGCCAGCTACAAAACATGTTTGTAGTGTGGCTCAACAAAAAGAAAAAAATAGATCTGAAAATTGCAAGCAGTGGAAGGACATAGTACTCGGTCCATGCTCTAAGGGAGGGTCAAATGCAACAGGAGGGAAGTGCCAATGGCAGAGCTGACCATGAAGAAGCGAGCAATTGAGAGTGGCTTTGAAGCCCACCAATGGTAAGTAATGGGCGGCCTTCAAGCCCACCAAGAGTAAACAGAATGTCTCGAAGCGACAGCGCAAGCGCTGCCTATGCAGGACCTAAAAATGTCAACCGGCCTATGGTGTCATGTCGTGGAGGACTGACTAGCATTGTTTGTTTTGCCAAAACTGCTCCTGCCACTCTGCAAAAATGAGCTATATGAAATGTAATTAAACTTGCCCTTTTGTGTCCCAGTAGCTGTCCTAGTTATCGATGTTCTCTAGGGTCAACAATTTATGAGCAGGACCAGAAAGTCTATAGCTCCTACAAACCTTTACTGCAGTGTTTACACCTTGCCCTTCTCATCAACTAGGAGGCCACTGAGTAGTTACGTGAGATAAGCGATATGCTCCAATGACATTGGTGTCAAAGTATGTGTAATATCACTTCTTTCAACCTTGAATTTGTAATATCCATGATCTTGTTTAGTGAAAAATCGGCCAATCAATGCCTACTTTCACCATCGAATCAAGTAGCTGTATATTAGTAAAGAACCATTAAATACAGTTTTTGCTTTTGAAAGTCAGACCTACAAGTCATCCATGGCAAGATATATTCACTCCTGTCTGGGAAATGGTTATCACAGCCTTTTTAGACCCTCTTAGGTATTGCACAAGCAGCAGTGGAGACCTACTGTTCTCATCAGGTTCTCGTCCTTGGTAGGGGTCAAGTAAGCATTCAGTGAATATGTATGACAGAAGTGCATTCTTGGCTCCTCCATATGCAAGAGAGGATCTGTCATGCAAGTATGTGAAATGTTCACAGACGTAGTGAATTGTGCATTTGAATACTCAAAATTTCACAGATTTTGTGGATTTTAACGTGTTGATACACCAACTCATCAATATGCTATTTTAATGCTTAAGTGCCCTTGGGAACACCAAAACCGCATAAACAATTATTTACCACCAAGGCACTCTATTTATAGGGGAAGTTGAGTCTAAAGAAACCTTATAAGTCCAGGTGTTTTGAGCAATGGCCTAACATTAGCCCCCAGAGGCCCCGCGGTGCCGGGGGGTGGGAGCCCTTAGCCAAGTACCCTGGTGTGGTAGCTCCTGACTGAGTCCAGGAGGGGGCCTCTCCATGGACTTTGGAGGGGAGCCCCCTCAAGTTTTGTTACACCACAAATTATGGAGTGGCTGTAGCAGGCATAGGTGTTTCCCTGGAAGGTTGGAGGGGTGGGGGCTGGTTTTGTTACCGGGGGCTGGTTTTGAAATGGTGCTGCAATGTCAGCCCCCAGTAACAAAAGCAGCAATCCAGCATAATCCACTCACTGTCATTTCCACCCTGCAGGCGGTGGCTGGTCTGACAATATTGCCATGGATGCTTTGGTTCCCAGTCCAGCCCTGTACGCCACTGGTTTCCAGCAGATCTCCGGATTTCATTAGCAGAAAAATATAAGGAAAAATCACTTGAAAAGCAGATACCTTTTTTTTCATTCTAATGTTGTATCTGTTAATTATGGTCGAACTTTTTCCTTTAGAACCTGGGAAGACGAGGGCTGAGGATATGCGTTTATATCCCCTGTCCCACCTCAGGCTATCGGCTAGAGCCCATGACAGCTCAAGGTCAGCCTCTGGGTGGGTCACATGAGTCAGCCAGTCCGGGGGGTGGCGGGGGGACATGTAGGGAGGAGAGGGGGGACGAGGAAAAACAAGGGCGTGGAGCTCGACGCGCAACCTGTCACTCACCTCAGTGTAATTGCACACCGCATGGCTGCTGCAATGCAGACGCCCCAGGCACCAGTTGTAGCCAAGTGCGCTATTTATAGTAATTCAGTTTTCAAAGGTCTAAGCACAAAAGCTTGGCAAGTCAGATGTTAAGGCATGTCTGGTTTGACTTGTCATCTGTTGCTGCGGTTTGAATTCAAAGAACTTGTTCCCCGTTTAACGCAATACCTAAAAATACCTGGTCAGGCGTGTACCAGCAGCTCAAACCTCCACAGGTGTAAAAGATGTCTTGATTTCTTGCAAAGGTGTTAGGGTATGCAGAGGAACATAAGTACACACACACAAAAGAGAATCAACAACCGTACACCAGAGCTTTATGAGTTATTCAAATTATGTAACTGTTTTGAAAGATAACATAACTTTTTTCTGGGCTTGAAAAGTATGCCCAACAGTCCGCTGACCCTTTCTGCTTCATTTCCTAATTGTAAACACATTTTACACAATAAACCACTTAATATCATTTAGTTAAAGGGTAATGTAAGTTCTGGGATTATTATGAAGAGCACCATCTTCCTTGGTCAGTGAAGCAATTTGGAACTTGATCTAAGTGGGGTTGCTTGGGTGCCAGTTTTATACTCATTTTCCGGGCATGGGTATATTGATCCACTGTCAAAGGTCCTGGAACCTGTTTGGGGTGGGTGGTTCCCTTCCGAGTGTTTTTTTCTGGTTATAGCTCAGTCCAAGTCTTTGTGCAAGGTGACACCTTACAGCAGGAAGTGATGCAGTTGGCTCCAAGCAGGAGCATCCAAAAATAGGACATAATGAATTGTGAAGCCTCCGCACCTGGCTGTCATCATGCTCTCCAAAGTACCAATTAGTGAAACTTTCTCACCTTTAATTACATAAACTTCTGTCTCACTTTTTGTCTCCTACAATCCGCCAAGTGCACTGCTCAGGAATCCACATGGCAGTCAGCAGTCCAGGATGTGGACCGTAGTCTCATGTCATAAGAGAAGGTGCGCACGGCGCAGCCCTTCAGGTCACAGAATAGGTTACCATGGACAACCCAAGGCCCCAGCACACACATTTGGTAAGCATGTTAGCTAGGCCAAGAAATGTCAGGTTTGCAGTTTCACATGCAATTGTGTCACTCAGGGCTGAAGTGCACACCTGTACCCCATGCAGGGGGTATTCCTGTCCTAACAGGTTTGAGGTGCATTATAGCTGTAGAAAATCGTAGGGAGAGAAAGTACAATATGAGAGTCGTGCGGTTGATTGATAGGTGCAAGTAAAGGCAACCTTCCAAGCGTGTGGTGGCCCTCAGAAGTGCACAATGTGGGACAATGAAATGGGCCCTTTCGGTTCGTAAGCAGGTTCTGAAGTAGAAAGATCAATAGTATTCCAATGGGCTGCTACACGACCCATAGATGGAGAACTGCTTTGTACACACGGGTGAAACTGTTTTGACATTTTAATGAAGGCAACGGCGTGCATATAGGGAAATTCTGAAGAACTTATGCCCTGATTTATACTTTTCTTGCGCCGCACTAGTGACATTTATTACTAGTGTCATTTATTGATGCAAAAGCGGTGCAACCTTAAAAATACAATTGTATTTTGTAAGTTTGCGCTGCGTTTGCATAAGAAAATCATGGTAATGCGGTGCAAAAAAGTATAAATCAGGGCCTTAATATGTACAAAGAGGAGGTTGATGGGTCTCCTGAACACATGAATGTTTGGGATGATGGTTTGTCTGCACATGATGCAAAAGAAGATGCAGCTCTGATGCACCTCTGAGGATGTATGTGTGTAATCTGAATTGATGCTAGAGCAATGTCCGGAGAAATCATTTTACTGAATTCAATAATGAAAGGGTGTGTCGTAGATTACATTCAACAAGTTAATATTGTACCTCTTGAACTTTTCCTAATAATCTTATTTATGGTACTGACTATTAATTTACTGATAGGTTGAAAGCATCCCATTGACAAGTAAAATTTACAATATAAGGCTAAACTATGTGAAGGGGAATACTTCATATGAACTCCTCAGATTTTGTTGTGAAGCGTCCTGAAGGTGCTGAATAAATATGTGGAAACACCGTGATTAGGACCCAAGTCCTATGCCCTCCAAAGGCATCTTATAAAAGGATCTACACTAAGGATATCAGCTAATGGAAGCAGACACGGGTAAGGGGTATTATGGCAGCAAAAGGATCCAAAAGGGACGTATCATAACATGGTTAGATTTACCAGGAATAAGAAAAGGTATCTTACCTGAGAGATGAAGCGCATTAACCTGGGATGAAGCAATCGTGTGACTCTTCATTCTTCTTGTAAAAATATAAAATGGCAAGATACAAGTATAAGGAGAATGTTTGGTATTGTGAAGTAGTGGATGTCTTAATAAGATGCAATCCTCATCACACCTCTGTGGATGAAGAATGACAGACCATGAGCAGTCTGTTGTTTCCAAATGCACCAGCTTGGACTCAATGGCTTCAAGTGTAAAACACTTAGGACAGGGGGGGCAGATTTACTTACATTATGCACCTGGTTTGCATCACAAATGATTATTTGAATATATTTTCTAACACAAAACGTGTTTGCTCTGGAAAGTTGCATGAAAGTAACACACAGCACCTTTCACTGCTTTGCATTACTTTGCATCAAGGTGGCATTCAATTGATGATGTATGAAACAAACAATAGTATACAGGGTTTGCGCCAAAAGATAATGCCTCTTCGAGGCAGAATTAAGAGGAGACGTGGTTTTATTTCTCAAAACGTTTCCAATTCTGAACTTGTGCTGCACTGTACAGAAAACACCCAATGTGGGAAAGGTTCAAACGTTATCTCTGCATGATGTTTTGTACTGGTAGTGTTTTCTTCCAGCACACATCACATGCTAATCATGAGAGAGACACATTTGCACCAGGCGACCTGACTGTGCACTGGCACTAGGGAGAGAGCAGGGCAGTGCCATGTCTTAGTAGATATGGTGCTGTCCTGCACTACCTTTCTCACACAGCATGAGTTGTTAGCAAAATCTATTTCTTTGTGTTTAAAATGAAAAAGTATTAAAAAATATCTAATTTTAACAAGTATAAAATTATTTCACTTAATTAAAACCATAATTGTTTTACATACAAGAAAAGCAATTCATAATATAAATCCTTTACAGGAAACTGTGCCTTTTAAACCGGAGGATTGACCTAATGAGTGTGCTACCGTATAAAAACTTTGGTAAAAGGGTACTAAATTATTGCCATTTAGGTTGATTTACATTTATTTCACTCACAGTTTCTTTAAATTTACACAGAGGCATATAAACAAAACTTATTAAGAGTATAACTCATGGCCTAACACATATCATTATAAAAACTCCTCATATAGACCACACAACAAACACCAGCTTACAATATATCTGTCTCAGTTTGAGGCTCACCATCCACTCCTAGTTTGATCATTTTTTTCTATCTGCTGTAACCTGTAGCCTTTGACAATGCAATTACTTATAAACAGGGTGGTGGTGGTGGTGGAGGTTCCGGTGGTGGTGGTGGTGGTGGTTTAAATTGTCTGTTGTTGTTGCAGGGTCCATTTCTTCAATTTTCCAGCCGTCATAAGGTCTGTCTTCGCTCTAGTACTAGTATAACATAGAGAACAGTTAAATAGATAAATCAGATAATGCAAAGACATTGATGATCCACAAAGATCACCAAGTCATCTGGTATGTCAAATGCCATGCCCACATTTAAACCTTGTAGATCATGCTTAGAGAAATATTTAGAACCTGCTGGACAGTCTGCTTACATGCAGAGGGATAAATCCATGGCCTCCACCACTTAGGCACAGGGCCATCCGACCTATTAAGAGATCCCCATCTTCCTGGGTGGGATTTATGTGCTGGGGGGCTGCTGCTATGGGGGCACACCCTGTAGAGCACTGCAGGCTTGCTGAAAAGGTACAATTTTTGTTTTCTATTCAGAAAATACACTTTCAAAGTGGATGTTTCCTTTCTCGATATAAAAAAACCTGGCCTGGTATGCAGTGAACTTTCTCCCTGTGTTGGGACTGAATCCACCAGGCCATGGCTCCGTTATGTCCCTTCTCTTTTGTTCCTTCCTCTGTTTGCAATACACACCATCTTGACCTGTGAAAAATAGAGGGCCATTTTATGTTAGGAATGCTCTTGAAATGTATCTTTTATATTGATTATCTCCGTATCCTTTCTGATGTTGATAACCAGTTCAGCACCAAGATTCCTTAGAGAATCCATTGCACTCTATCTGTAACAAACTCATATCTTGCATGCATATGTTTTCAATATATTTAATGGGTGCCCTCAGATACTATGAGCGAGAGGCAATTTTAGAAGAACATCAAGCATACTTTTGTTTTGTGGATCGTGTCATTGTATGATGAAGCATTGTCACCTGAAGGATAGCTCAGGTGTCTGGTGCTTAATCTATTTGCAGACTGAGATGGCTTAGCTATGTGAAGCCTGAACGTATAATGTATGCCTAACCAGAGGAATACCTACACCAAACTCCACCATGATCAGTTTCTGAAACTGCATTGTAGGACAGATGAAGAGTTTGCTAAAAGGTATGCCTTGTGTATTTTATCTCCAGGATTGTTTCTATGCAGAGGAATTACACAGGCATTTCCCTAGTGTAGGCATTGTGTTGCTGTGTCCTGCCTCTTCAGACTAGTGTAGTTTGGCAGTCAAATGCTTATGGAAACATATTGGCCCCATCAAAAGCAGCAAAACTCTGATATTGTATATACTTGTTTATTAGTACCAAAGCATTACACAATGAAAATACTGCTTTGTGCACTACTTGTTCTAATGTTACATCACATACTAGTAACATGTTGTCTGTTTGGTGTGTCGCTTGTGCCCCATTCAAAGTTGCCCCTCTGTCTATCTAGGCCAAACAACTGCTATAATTTTATAGACATTTAGAAACAACCATTGTAGAGAATATAGTCATTATTTTCAAAGCAAGTTTGGAGAAATTTGTAGAAAATGTGGCATTTTATGAAGCACTTAGCCCCCTGCAGGATTTAAAAACAACAACATTTATATTTTAGTGGATGTGACACTTTATGATCTTGGGGCTTCAGAATAGAATTAAAAGCATGATTATAAGTTTTACAGCATTTGCAAAAAAAGAGGCACTATTTCTGTTTATGTTGGAGTGAGTTTTTGAAAAACATTGACCATCATCTAGTCATCTATATGTTCTTGCGGTGGACGGAATACTTATATCCTTTGCATGCTAGAGTACCATTTGTTCCAAAGTTATTTCAACACAACTACCTTTTTAACCTTTCATGGTTTTGGGCCGTGTGGCTTCCTGCATGGATGTAGCTCAGTCATCTTAATTATTCTGCCAGGATTCTGAGCTATCCTAAATCAAAATGAAAAAGCTGTTGTTAGCAGCCCATGTTGAGTAGGTCTCAGTGTGGACTGCTAACAGCAACTTTTTTATTTTGACTTCAGATAGCTAGATTCGTGGCAGAATAGTTAACAGCAAGTAATATTGCCAACTGATTGGCAGTCAATCTCAGGATGAATGGAAGAAGCATTAGTAACCAAGCTTGTGACTTACCAGCCACCCATTCCAAAATCAGGTGCAGTAACCCACTGACCTCAACACTCTGAAACCTTTACATGTGTGCACTACAAGCAAGCATATGCTACAACATCCTGAAGAGCAGACGAGAACATACCATTCCACATTCCAAGCAGGTGCGTCTTTAGAAGATGGAATGAAAAATATTTCACAAGCTCACCCTCATTTTCCAGATGGGACTGACGTAAAGGGTTGTACTTTCCAAATATCTTTGCCAAAGTTGGTTCTAAAGTGCTTTGTTTTGTTATCTCTGGAAGCTACTTTTTAGTTGTCAAGTCACTCATTGTTCTTTTTAAATATCTCCACTAGTAGCCTATAAACATTAGCAAATCCACTAAGGCATATTTGTTGTAATTATATGAGGTTTGACAAGAATGTTTAAAATGCACAATTCATCACTTTACTTTCTTGTATTGGCACTCGTTGTATGACGCGTTACCCCCCTCATCCATTGGTTTACCTGTAAGCCAGGCCCCTAAGTTTGGATCTAGATGTGTTCCTGGCATAGGCTGTATGCCACTATATTGACAGTCATCACATCACATGAACATTACATTGATGCTGCTATTACCTTAACCTGGCAGATATTCTATTCTAATTCTAGTCTAAGACCTATGGGTGCTTGAGCCACATCAGCATCATGCCATGAGGTGCTAGTGGTTATATTGATGTAATGCTGTTGTTGTTCATTAAATGGCCGTTAATGTGAAGTGCAGCTAGGCAGGTGGTGAACTGAAGCAAAAGATCAGAAAAAGTATTTAAAGTACAAGCCCAGGGTGTTGCCAAGTAATGCAAAAGCTAGCCAAAAGTTTCAAAGTGCATGGTAGGGAAGATATATTTTTATTTTTGTGTGTGCCTTAAATAAGATTTTGTTAGTAACAATTTGAAGCACCAAGATAACATTTTACAATCAGAATGAAAGTTTCATAAGATAGCTACAATAAAATTCAAGAAAATTCAGTTTACTATTGGATTGAAAGGGGGAAAGAGTACACATGATCATGCAGCAATTAATTTTAAAAAAATCACAATTGTTTTTTAGAAATAGCCAAATGCAAGTATTGGTTATTTCAGGTAATTTAATACAATAAAGTGAAGCGTTTACAAATAAGGATAAATTAGTAACTATGTTCCACGAGTTTTAGGCTAGTGCTGTTTTTTCAATTAACAATTTCATACAAGTCCATTCCGCTATGAAAATCAGTAACTGGTGATTTGTAAAGCTCATGAGCATTGTGTTATAAGTCAGAGAAATATGTTTGAGCTAGGTGGGTATAAATTTTAAAGTAAATTCATGGAAAGAATTCACGCTTGCACACTATTCAAACAGGGCCTTCTTTACCACTGGTGGCGCCTGGTGCAGCAAATCTTTTTGGCACTCCCCTCCCTCATGACCTTGTCCTCGGATTCCCTCACTGCCACCTGACAAAAGTGCCACTCACCTCTCCATAGCCCCACTCCCACATACATTTAATCTGTTTTAATGTGCTGTGAAAGGCTTGCTTCACTAAACCCCTCAGCTATTCACATAAAAGACAGATCTGGTCTTTGCCCCAGGTATATTAACCCTGTGCACTACTTTATGGAGAGTCAAAACTGCCACTAGACAAACCTCTGATCTCTCTCTCTAGCAGGAACATTATTCCCAAGAGTTATGACATTTTCATTGCTGCCTAAAAGCTGGACGCAAAAGGAACTCTGCAGCAGGTGCTTTTAAACCATTTTATTGTCCCTGAGTCAGTGTGCCCCCCCCAGGTCAGTGCCCAGTGCTGCTGCACTGGTCGCACTGCCCTAAAGCCTCCCCAGCTTTCAAATTATGGATGTTATGGGGGCATTGAGCAAACCCAGTTACACTATGGAGTTTAATATGGTCCTGTTGGTAAACGTCGATGTGTTCCCCATATCCTATCAGCTTCTGGGGAAAATGCTGGCTCAGTCACTAAGGGCCATGCAGTCCATCAAAACAACTTGCTGCACTGTGTTGTGCGACAGGGAGAGAGCAGGAATGTGCCCTATCTACTAGGATAGCACACATTCCTCCTCTCGCCCTGTGCTCACGCACTAACTGCTGCCCTAGTGCCAACACAGGCACCAATGCACCCTAGTGGAAGGGGTTTTGTGCAAGAAAGGACACATTCCTAAACAAAACAATCATCAGAAGAATTTTCCTCTTTCTACATGTGCTGCAGAATACGCCCCATTTTAACGCATAACTAGGTTTACTAGCCTTACTAAATCTGGAATGTGCCAAAAACCATAGGTGGATGCATGGGAACGCTCATGCTTCACCCATAGAACATGCAGATTGAACTTAAGGTGGCAAATTGTACAGCCTTGGGTTACTCTAGCTTTACTAAGCCACGCAAGGTGACTTTGTGTGGGTTAGTAAGTCTCACTGAATCCCTTGCGTTGACTTGCATCACCACGCATGACACAAGGGCAGCGCAAGGGATTCCTAAATCTTGGCCTAAATATGAGATTAACTTTCAGACACAGAGGTCAAGCGCCATTTTTTAAGCACTCAGCAGCACCTATTAGCACAGGATCGTCTTTTCTGAAGAAATCTAAGTTGCTACTACACATATAAAGAGGCGGGCTGTGTAAACATTTTATTATGCCGAGAAACTTGCGAACTTTGCAAAATTGCTAATTTTGCATTCCACAAACTTTGCAAAATTTTATGAATTTCAATGGAGCCAAAGTTCACATATTTTACAACCAGAACATGCCTCCCGTTCAATTTTCAGGCTAGAGACATTTGCAAAATGTAACATAATTTCACACAATTTTCAAAAAAATGGCACAGTTAAATAGAGTTGTTTTTCCCGGTGCTTAAGCGTACACACTCCCTAATGAGTAGGCATTAGGGAGGCATTTTGTTGCCAACTCACGTGGGCTCCAAACGTTGGACCTTCTTTGAGTGCCAACTGTAGCCGTGCAGAAGGGAACCAGGAAGGTCTTATGATATTACGATTCCTGGAAAGAGAGTTGGACGCTTGCCCAGAGTGGGAAGCAAAAGAAAACAGAGTCATTGTCACTCATCAGCAATATGGCTTTGCATATAACCTTAATCCCCGTGGTGGAGCCATAACAATGTCCCAGTGATTCGGTTTAGTGTCCTGGTGAGAAAGAGACTCTGCATAAACAGCTACCCTTGTGATCCTGGTGGCTCAAGCTTCCTAATGCTGTCAGGCACTAGCTTGAAACTAGAACGAACCAGTTTATTTCAGAAAGAAAACAAAAGAATGGAATAAGGTCTACTCTCAGGTGATGTATGAGCTGTTCTCCAAGAGCTGCTGCACTCGAATTGTACCTAGTTCAAGGATCTTGGTGAAATGTAATTATCTTGTTGAACAATGTATTATTTTTCATTAGGATGATTGACTGGAGATTATGCCTGAGTGCTTTTCTGGCTGCTTGCCCTCCATGATGGTGGTCGTGATGGTCCCTGACACCACATCAATGTTGCGTCTTTCCTGTGCATTGATGACACAAAGTCATCGAAAGGACAGGATGCAGTGGTTTTGCTTACTGTATTTCACTCTACTTTCTATGAAGCATCAATGCATGGCTGAGTATGATTGGTGCATTGTAGGTGACTGCATGGTGGGAATGGTCGACTTAAATTCACCATTGATAATAATAAAAACTTCTAATATAAAAACAACGCTCTGCCAACTTGTACTTCTGTACAGGACTTGGGTTTCTATTTTCCAACTCTCAATATCAAATGAAGGAAGAATAAACGTCTAAGGCTCTGTTCCTTTGTTGAAAAATCAGGTGAAAACATGTTTTTGCAGCCTTTTTCACTTTTCACCCATTACAAGATGAGCAGGCATGCAGTTCGCTCCTGGTCGTTGCTTGGACACTGCCCAAGATACTGTGTGGTACGGCAGTACTGTGATAAAAATTGGGCTAAAAAAGGTTGTGCATGTTACATCCCATTGTTTACCACAAAAGTTATAATCAGGCGCCAAAACACGCCAGATACAATGAACAAACTGTATGTGCACTATGGTGTTCTTTGTTGTTCATTAAAACAACCCATCTTAGAGTGGAGTTATTGGTGGGAACTTCCAATGTTGTGAGCCTATGACTTGAAGGTTTCACAAGCCCATTTCACTAGTGAGTGGTAAATTAATTAATCAGTGCTGACGGCTTTAGATAAATGGTGGCACATGGTTAGAAAAAAGGTTAACAGAGGAAGCAACACTTTTTCACCGCACTGCCAATATTTGACTTCTACTCTGGTAAAACCTAAAGTTTAGGGAAAGCATGGTGAACACCCAACAAACAAAACTACCAATAAATTGTTCAATTACTGCCCTTGATAATCGCCACTTAGAATACATTCTTGCTGAGTATCCTGGCCTACAAGAATCCCTGATTTTGAATCTCCAATGGCTTCAGAATTTGACCATCTAGTTATTTTGAGGTCTTGTAGGAAAGTACCCTCTTTTTGGCATGTTTCAAATTTCTGCCGGATGTCAGTGTGTTTGACTGTGTAACCGGGATCCTGCTAACCAGGACCCCAGTGCTTTTGCTCCATCTCCTCTAAATGTTGTCACTGTATACTGGTAACCCAGTATTTCATCCCAAATTGACATACTGGTCACCCCTTCAAAGTCCCTAGTATATGGTACTTAGGTACCCAGGGCATTGGGGTTCCAGAGGATCCCTATTGCCTGCAGCATTACTTTTGCCACCCATAGGGAGCCCATGCAAAGGCTTCTACAGGACTGACATTGCAGCCTGTGTGAAATGGTGCATGCACCATTTCACAGCCATTTACACTGCACCTGTATGTGAGGGCACCCCTGCACTAGCAGAGGTGCCCCCAACGTCATCCAGGACCATTTTCCTAGACTTCGTGAGTGTGGGGACCCCATTTTATGCGTGCACTGGACATAGATCAATACCTATGTCCAGCTTCACAATGGTAACTCTTAGTATGGCCATGTAAGGTGTCTAACATCTTGGACTTATACCCCAATGCTAATTCTAACATTGGTTGTATAATTCCATGCACTCTGGGGGTTCCACTGTGGACCCCCAGTACTGCCATACCAGCCTTCTGAGGTTTTCCAGGCCGCCCCAGCAGCTGCCACCTCACAGACAGGTTTTTGCTCACTGTTGCACAAGCAGCTCGAGCCCAGGAAGGCTGAACAAAACATTTCCTTTGGGAGAGGGGTGTTACACCCTCTCCCTTTGGAAATAGGTGTCACATGCATGGGAGGGGTAGCCTCCCAGAGCCTCTGGAAATGCTTTGAAGGGCACAGATGGTGCCCTCCTTGCATACTCCAGTCTACACCAGTTCAGGGACCCCCAGTCCCTGCTCTGTCACAAAACTTGACAAAGGAAAGGGGAGTGACCGCACCCCTGTACATCACCACCCCAGCGGTGGAGCCAGAGCTCCTCCAGAGTGTCCCTGGGTTTTACCATCTTGGATTTCAAGGCGGTGGGGCACTCTGGGAGCATGTGAGGGGCCAGTGCCAGCAGGTGACATCAGAGCCCTCTCTTGATAGGTGCTTACCTGTGTTAATGACCAATCCCACTTTCAGGGCTTTTTAGGGTCTCTCCTCTGGGTGTTTCCTCAAATTCGGACTGCAAGACTCCAGCAGGAATCCTCTGCATCCTTTACTTCACCTTCTACCAACAAAACTGCTTCTGGACCCTCCACAAACTCTACAAACTACAACAAAGAAGTGAAGATGACTTCTGCAACATTGTATCTTCAGCTCCTGACAGGAACTGCAACTGTTTCCAGGTCATACATCCTCTGAGGACTGCCTGTCTTCAGCCTGCACCAGAAGAATGAAGGAATCTCTGTTGAAGTGAAGGAGTCACTTCCCTGCTTCAGTAGGCACCCCTCTGCAGCAACGACCGGTGGCTTGGGTCCCCTCTCCTGAAGAAGGGTGTGGCTCCAACAACACAGGTGGTAGACTGAAGTCGTCCCAACGTTCCTGAAGTCCAATCGTCCAACTTTTGTGGAGGTTAGAAGTTGTCTTCCCACACAAGACAGTACCCCCTTGCAATGCTTGTTTTAGTTGCCAAGGCCTGTTGGCATCCTTCCACGAAGTTCTTTGTGCACCATGCAGCTCCAGCCCCCAGCACTCCATGTTATGCACAGCCTCCTGAGTGGTTCTCCGGCGGCATGGGATCCCTTTGTGCAGTGCTGCATGGGCCTCCTTTTGCACCTTCTTTGTCCCCATGCTGTGGGACTCCTGTGTGAGCTGCTTGGTCTTCTGAGGGCCCTCTAAGTTGCTGAGAGCCCCTCTGCCTCCTGGGTAGAGGCCACCAGGTCTCTCCTGGTCCCAGGCAGCGCCATTTTCCGATAACTGTGAGCTTTGCATGTGCCAAGGCTTGTTGGCAGAATCCAGTGATGCAAACCAGACTGCAATCATCCATCCGGCGTGGGACATCATCTGCACCAACCAGGATCCCACGTCGGTCTCCTTGGGTACAGTAATGACTGTTCTTCACCAGTGGTTCTTCTTTTGCACCTTCATCTGGGTTAGCAGGGGCTCCTGTTCTCCTTGGATTCTTCCGTGCTTCTGGGAATTGGTCCCCTTCTTCCACATGTCTTCAGGTCCAAGAATCCATTGTTGGTGTCCTGCAGTCTCTTCTGGTTCTTGCTAAATCTTCTATCACGTGTTCTTATGTGCTCTAGGAAACATATTGTGATTTACTCCTGCTTTCCTGGACTCTGGGGTGGGTTCTATTGCATCCCTTTGGTGTTTTCTTACACTCCCAGCGCTCCTTTACCCACTACACTTGCCTAGGTGGGAAACTGACTTTCGCATTCCCGTATTTTAGTATATGGTTTGTGTTCCCCCTAGGCCCATTTCTCACTATTGTGATTTTCACTATTTGCACTGTTTTCTAACTGTTTTTACAGCTATTGCTGCATTCTAGTGCATATACTGTGTATATTACTTACCTCCTAAGGGAGTGTAGTCTCTAAAGTATTTTTGGCATTTGTGTCACCAAAATAAAGTACAGTTATTTTTGTAACACAGTATTTTCTTTCATGTGTGTGAGTACTGTGTGACCACAGTGGTACTGCATGAGCTTAACATGTCTCCTAGTTAGGCCTTGGCTGCTCATTCACAACTACCTCTAGAGAGCCTGGCTTCTAGACACAGTCTACATTTCAATAGTAAGGGATAACTGGACCTGGTACCTTTGGTACCCACTACAAACCAGGCCAGCCTCCTACAGATCTTTGAAAGGTTGACCACATTTCCGCTGCTTGGCGGTCATTGCATTGACTTTGTGTGAAACCCTTGTACATCTTACGTCTATGTGTTTGATCGTTTTTGAAATTGTACAGTAATGGTCCCAGTATTTTTCTCTCTATCAGACCCTGTACTTCCAGGAAGACCTTCGAGTTCCTGACCTTAAATTTTGCTGCAAACTCCTCGCTTACAGCAAGCTCTGTCCTGAGAGCCCACCAGTTTAGAAGGACCTGTCACTGGTTGTACAACTCTAGTCCAATCATGCACTTTTGAAACAAGACTTTAAGACATCTAATCATGCTCTTTTGAAACAAGACTTTAAGATATACCTGTTTTGTAATTGGTTTTCTTCTTGTTATGACTGCATCTTTAGGGCCAAGATGCCCTGGAGTGAATGTGGCACTTTAGACATGTATAAATATATAGGCCGTGGATACCTGGGTGAGACCAAAAAGAGAAGTTCTAGAATTACTAGACTCATTAACTATCGGAGATCATCATCCAAACATGAATCCTCTCCCAAGTCCTTCTTATTTCAGGTGCACACTACTCTAAGGAGGGAAATGTGTCTTCTACTACAATATTCAGTAAAATGTTCTGGAGCAGTGCAGTCATCCTTTGGAGTGTTGTATTTTGTCTGCCTCTAGCCCTTGTGCTATGAGGCACCTACCAAATGGCATTAATGTGGTCATTGTTACAGAATATGTAGAAACGCACTTTTACGTTGGCAGTCAAATACATTCACACATATTTTCCAACACACAGGCACAGTCATCCATAAAGTAGTTCAGCCCACCACAGATGGTCAATAAAAACACTGGACATTACAAAGACACTGTTAAACTCGCACACAAATCTAAACTACGAAACAAACAAACACACACACACACACACGTGCAAACGCACACATACACATACACACACACACAAACACAGTTCAACCATTGAAGCCGAGCACAAACACACTCAAATGATAACCTGCTATAAACCAAAGACACATGCAAAGTCCAAAGCTAGCAATCTTGTGCATAAGTTAGGGGCGTAGTTTTTATTGGTGCACCAGGTGTAGTGGCACCAGAACCCTGAGCAGGGACAGCTTCAGAGCTGGTGTCATCCAGTGAGACAATCTTTATTGGCACTCTACCTCCCCCCATGACCTCCTTCTCCATAGACTCCCTCGCTACCACCTTCCAACAATGCCCCTCTACTCTCTTAGCTCCTCTCTCACAAGTTGTTTTTGTTTTTTAGCACTATGCATACCAGTGTATGGTGCCAGAGCACTTTACATCTCAAACACACATTATTCAGAGATAATGAATCATGCATGTGTAAATCAGTCTAAGAAAATGTTACATACGTCCAAGAGGACTACATGGTGTAGGTGTCACATGCCATCCATGATAGTAGGCAGTAGATTTTCAGAGTATTTTGTCGAGGGAAGCACAAACTCAGGATTTAAAATGTACCACAGTGGCTGGGGTTGGCTTTACTAATAAGAATGTATTTGTAGCCAAATAAACCTTTTTTAGAAACTTTAGGATAATGAAAGACTGGACGAAAAAACAACATTCTAACCGTTACCTTGGAGTTTGCATGCAGCTCTTCAATTACAGTTTGTAACCCCTGTGCTATATCAGGATTATAGTTTATGAACTGCATGCAGCAAAATCAGTAACCAACTGAATTCCACATAAAATACAACCCTGTAATCTGCCTGGTACACATTCTGTGCAGCTGACATTTTAACCTTTGTGCTACTTTATGATGTGTCAAAACTGTCACTAGACAAACCTCATCGCTCTCCAGCAGGAAATTAATCACCAGTTATCATGACATTTTTATTGTTGCCTGAAAACTGCTGGACACACAAGGAAATGCTGTAGCAGGGGCTTTTAAACTCCTATGTTGTTTCTAAACACAGTGCCCCCGAGGTTACCACCAGGTGCGGCTGCACCGGTCACACTGCCCTAAAGCCGGCCCTGGTGTTGAGGCCTGAGGGGTCCACTGATCACTGATTATTGCTGTATTTTGTCATTCAAACAGCAGCCAGGGGGGCATTTCTTTTCTTGCTAAGGATCACAACACCCTGGCTATGCTACTGATTACAGCAATACACACTAGACAACTTGGGCTACATTTACTAAGGCTTTGCGTTGGTGAAAGCATGCCCAAAGCAAGGCAGCCCAAGGTGAAGCCTGCAATCTACTCTCCTGTGCAAAAGACGTTTTGCTCTGCAAAGGTGTCTTTTTCACATTTCCAAAGTAATTTTGCATCAAGGGGGCTTTCCTGTGGGCCAGAAGGAACGATGCATCAACACATGGGCTGTCACGCAAACCCTGATATACTAAGATAACCAGATCAGTCTTTGTGTCAAAAACGAATGTCTGCTTGAAGTAGGCACAAGCAAGTGTAGATATGTTCATTTATCACAACACTAAAGCATTGTGTGTGTGCTGCATTGCACAGAGTCCACACCCAGTGCATGGGATTCTTCAGAGTTTGTCTAGACAGAGCAATTTGTTTTGGAAGGTTATGCTTCCAGTACAAGCCCTAAATTGAGCACCCAACCAGTGGGAGAAGTATGCATGACGCAAGGCGTCTTCTTTGTGTGTCAGCGCACGGGATGACACCAGCAGTCTAATCTTGTTCGCTATGGCTCAGCACAGGGTTTTTCCAACTCAGCTAATGCAGCATAGCTAATTTGGATGCTACACTCTGTTAAAAATTAGTACATCTGTGCCCTTTTGTCTTATAAACACAGGTGCAGTCCAATGTAAATATTCCCTGATGTAGGCACACACAATCACAAATTAATTTTCACACACACACACGCACACACACACATTCGCACACGCACCCACACATACCCACACACATCACATTCATTGACAGCCCAAAAGTGACATTTTAACAGATGAAGCCAAAAATAGGCAAATAGCACACACACACACACACACACACATTCTAACACACATGCACACACATAGCATTGCAAATTCATATTGAGGTGTGAAACACAGGTACAGCAACAGATACAGCAATAGACAGGCACAATTTAACACACATATTCTTTCTTTCATCTCTCTTTCAAACAGACACATACACAAACTAACAAAAATCCAAGCATTCACACGCATTCAACTTCACACAATCATGCAATGCACAGCATTCTGATTCTCAAGCTGCACTTCATCTTTGACATGGAGAGCCCAAATTTCAGACGCACATTCACACAGAAAAAGCCTAACACTCACAATGTCTCACATACAGGACAACAGAGAAGAATACAATCTTACACAAACACACACACAAAACCGAAAAACAATATGTTCTCAGACCTACAGCTCAAACCAGGCGGACACAAACCAACACTCAAATGCACACAGAAAAACTAAGACAGTTACAAATAGCTTAACCCTCACTTTGCCATACAAACATCACAAAGACTTGTATACTGCCCATTATGAAGGGGTGGGCAGAATTTGCAGAGTTTCACTCCATGGAATTCCGCTGAGTTACATAAAATCTCTGCGTGGTTCAGTGAAGTTCTGTGAATGTGCTGAAAGTGGCACGTCACACTGTCACCGTGAACGGCACCCAGTCATGATACAGAGGGAATTGCTGCTTGAGTTGATTTTGCTGCAGTTCAGGTAGACTTTCTAGTGCCAGCTTTCTCAGCGTGAATGGTCGCAACCACCCATGACCATTCAGAGCAGGAACATCTTACTCGGTGCACTCCTAGCACCTGAAAATCGCACTACAGGAAACCAGTTCTTGTTCAAGCTCCCCAACATACCACTGGTGAGCTGCATACGAGAAATAACTCTGCAAGTGGCAGTTAGTGCAATTTGGCCCGACCTGCACCTTACAAGCATAACAAGCATAACACGGAGTGGTGAAAATTCTGTCAACTCTTCCGGAGGAGCATAACTTATGACCCACTTCTACCATTATGCACAGTTTTATCCATTCAGTACATTAACATAACCACAAGTTTTCATAAGCGTCTTAAGCAGGTGTAGCAACACAATGTGGACTTAATTACATGGGCTCTATTTCAATCTTGCTAGAAGTTAGGTTTGTCAATGGTGTTTTCCAAAGGGAGAAGTCAACATGGCCTGTGTAAAGAAGTTATAATTGGGCCAAACAGATGTAATGATTGGTCAGAGTCAGAGCAGCAGATTTACCAAGAAATAGCAGAAAGCAGCACAGCAATCAAAGTTGATGTTTTGCGCTACATTGTGGTAGGAAGAGAGAGCATCTCTGGGCCACATGTATCCAGTACACTCTTTAAGACTACATAGCTATTCAAACCGGTCAACACCAAGCCAACCAATGGTGCAAAGGTGTCTTTGTGCTGTTGAGCACTGATTTTGTACTGGAAGTATTACTTTTCCATTATTGGATGTGTGTTGCGCTATAATGGATGTGTGCTGTACGGTGCAGCACACATGCATTTTTTGAAATATTAGGAGAAATTCAAACATTTCTCCAATTTAGCACCTGTCTCAAGGACGTGTTATTTTCTGACACAAAACCAGGTCTGACACTCTTTGCAGGTCTAGCATCAAAACCCCTGGTTGGTAGCCTTGGAATGCCCAAGTACCTCCCAATGAACGTCCTTTTGATGCAATGTAGCTCAAATCGCTATTTGGGTTACCAAAAAGGAAACTTTACAGCACAAACAAAATTGCACAGGAAAGTAACTAACATCTCAAGACTGTGCGCGGCCTTGCTATACTTAGTATGAGTTCGTGGTGGAGCAGAACCTTGATAAATATGCCCCAGAATTTTATATTCACAAACGTGATAACACAATTGATTGTTTTTCTGACAGTTCAATTTTGCTTGCACTCAGGTCCACATTTTAATAGCATACTGTCCTGCTTGTTTTATTATAGGGATGCTAGATTATCATGTTTCAGATTTGGAGTACATTTTCTTTTCAGACCCTCCTTTAAACAGGAGCTTGGAAAATCTAGTTTACAGACCTGGGAACACTGCTATTTAGAATATTTTGGGGCTCCTTCATTGGTTGATGTGTATGTTGCAGAGAGACATGTATTTGAATCCTCTTTATGGGATAGATGTAAGAAGGTTTTATTAAGCCTAGTTCAAGGCCTTTCTAAAAGAAAGAAATGCATCCGTGAAATAAAGTCCCTCTAGAGGAAAGACGATGCTTTATTCCATGAGACATCGGCAGAAACAAGCACACGATGGTCACTCGCATTTTCAAGCTCTTTAACCTTGTCATTTAGCACTTTAGTTAGACAAGGAGAAGACGGGAAAAACAGCAGATGTCAATGAGAAATCATGAGTGTGACTTCAAGATATAGGTGATTCATTTTGACTGATCCCAGTGAATGATAAACTCTCCCTACTGTGTACCACCATGTATTTCTCATTTGGATGGTCTGACGTGGTATTCTTCATCCATTCGGTATTTTTTTATCTGTCCTGTCAATTTTCTGCCCAAAGGATTTGCGTTTCATGTTCATTGGCTGTTCTCTGACTAGGATCTACATGTAAGTGGATTCAGTGAACCTGCCTAGGAGCAGTAATGATTCATATCCCAGCTGGTTGCGCTTGAATCTTCAACATTCATACCACTTGAGAGTCGAGGTTGTTGGGGTCTTTCGAGGGTTATGTCTGCTGATGGGTCAGCCCTTTCCATTGACTCCCACCGCTCCCCCCCTCGCCCCCGAATTCATGAAAGTCCAAATCACTGTTACCCAGCCCAGAATGGGCTCTAGGATTTTTCATTTTCATCCTTGATGTACAGTGTATGTCTCTTTAGCTGAACCTTTTTTCTGGAAGAGTTTTAACCATCTCCAAACACTGTGTGGTCCCAGACGTATCGTTTTCTTATGATGCATTAGGACCCTGACACTAAACCAATGCTTTCTCCAGTGGCTGGTGAAAACCAGAGGATCCAGTAAGTCCTCCAATCCCATGAGTCTAGTAGTCACTCAAAAGGTTTGGCAGAGATCAGTCATTCATCAGAAATGGCCACTAAAATGTGACACCTCTGGGAGTAGACTGTGGACGCTTTAATAATGCACAGACCAGTAGCTTCCCCCACAGAATTGTAGTCAGTGCCCCATTTCACTCCTTTATCTCTGGTGATCACAATAAGTGAACACACTGAACTTAGACTGTGTACTTGCGTCTTATCTACAACCAGAAATGTCCTTTTTTATTTTAGGAGTCCTCATACTCCTGTGTGTAGTGTGTGTTGTGTTTTGGGCACGTTCTTAGTAGAATGGGTTACAATACTCTAGCATAACTCCGCTCCTTGCACCTGAGGCTGCTGAGAATGTAGGGTAGAGCACAGACATATCATAGCGCTCTGGATGCTGTGCGCCATTCTTTCTGGCACCTGTGTTCATTGAGAAGCAGAGACCATAGTAAAAGATTACGAGGATTTCCAGACCTCTCTGAACACTTGCAGTGTCCAGCCACCCCAGATTACTTTGGTCTCCGACTTCAGTGTGATCAATGATATAATGTTATAGTGCCCGTCTGTGTATATGCTAACCAACTGTTTGGGATAGGGTGAGATATCTTGGTTCCAGAATGTCCTAGGACCCTTTTGGGTACATCTTACAGTTATCTGTTCTACATTTTGATGATGTAACCGAAGTTATAACTCTCACTGGATGCTAAGCTATATTTATTACTTTATGTCATACCATGTCTGACTTCCAAATTCTCAATATCTCCTCGCATACCCCTAGGTTGAGCAGCATTGTTGCCTTTAGAAGTCAACACCATAGGAGCACTTGACATCCAGTGGTGCACAGCAGTTACTCACCACAGAGATGCCCAATATTCACTGGTTGTCTGTGATTTTAACCAAAGCCTGTCATCAGAGAAATCCTTAGAGTGTGTGGAGAAGCAAAGAGTCAATGTGCTATAGGAGGACTGTCAGCTTCTGACTAGTTAGTCAAACAAGCCCATCCTAAAGACGAGGGGCAGCTGCTTTGTGAGTGGTGCAGATTGCTGTGTGTGGGGCCATCTGCAGTCCTTCTTGCCAGTTTTTCATGCGGATGCATCAGCAGCAGCACAGACATAGGGCTTTATTTAGATCTTGGCAGAGGAGAATTATCCGTCACAAACGTGACGGATATCCCGCCCACCGTA
The DNA here is from genome assembly GCF_031143425.1 of Pleurodeles waltl. Lineage (NCBI taxonomy): Eukaryota > Metazoa > Chordata > Amphibia > Caudata > Salamandridae > Pleurodeles > Pleurodeles waltl. The sequence goes on along the minus strand of NC_090448.1, from coordinate 1,110,160,083 downwards.
TTACAATCCCATTTTATCCAATGGAGAACGTAATACGGCAGGCGGGATATCTGTCCCATTTCTGATGGAGTATTCCATCCGCCAAGATCTAAATCAGACCCATAGTCTCATAGGTAGAGCCTATGATTCTCCAAATGTAGGGCATGCACATATGTTTTGGGGTTTGTAGAGCTCAGATGTTGAGGGTGTAGTTTCAGCAAACCCGTCCCTTGAATGAAAATCCAGTATTGCTTTACACTTGGCAGGTAGTGTCATTTCACCCATGTGTCTGAGAAATTCCATTTGTTTTTGTGGCCAAGGGCAAGGGTTCTTCCAGGACACACAACAACCAAGGCAGTTGTTTAGTGGGAAAAGCATTATGCAAATAAAACTTTTGTCTGATTTGGGTACACAAGCATTAAGGTTCTTTTTTTTATCTCCAGGCGTGTATAGCCATACCTCGTGGTTTGTCAGAATTTGTTTAAGTGATGTCAGGGTCAAATTAATTTTTAAAAAAACAAATGTTTGTTGGGGCAGATTTGGTGTGGAAGTTGGGGCCCATCAAAATATGTCCCAAATAGGGTGGATGTACACCACATTGGCTGGAAGTAGGCAGACTTCATCTTAGCACTCCCACCATTAAATTATGCCAAGGCCTTGACTCAGGGTTGTTGGCAACCAAAAGTACTGACTTCTAATAAAGTGCTACATCCAGAGGAAAATGCACCATCAGAATTTCATCCATAATGCAGCACATGGTGGAGAAAAGGACACTGTCAGATTCTATCCACATTTATCACTTACTCCTGAAATCGGAGAGTTTTTCATTACCATCCAACTAAATTAGGTCATCAGGCCATCGTCTTGAGAATGCTAACATGTTGAAATGTATGCATCGAGTAAATATCTGTGCATTTAACACAGTGTGGTTTTACTGCATCAAACATACTGTCATGCCACTCCACCTCATGGGGAATGTGTGTCTGAGTAATGAGCCGGTGCTAACTCCAAACCTTTAAATGTGGGAAACAAATGCAGAAAGGTTGTTTCCTCACGTTGGTCCCCATTTAAAACAACATGTGGCATCATGCGCACATTTGCAGTAGTGTAATTACGTGAGTCGTGGTGCAAGCATGGCCTACACAGCATGCGCTATTGAGGGCCAAAGGCCCTGATTTAAGAAAGGTGGTGCGGCAACAAGCGCAGCGCCACTTTTTTTGTGTCCTTTAGCGCCCCCCTAATGTCACCATGTGTGCGCGGTATCTAAGATACAGTGCACCATGAAGGTAGTTAGGGGAACTAGCGTCAACATTTTTTAACCTAGTTTGGTGCTTTTCAGGATTAGCGTACAAAATGTTGACACTAATCCTGCAAAGCCCATTGAGGCCCATTGTAAACAATGGTGTGCCTCCTTTTAACGCCTGATCTGAGCAGGCGTTAAAAGTGATGAAATAAATGACTCAAAGAAATCTTTTAGATTTCTTTGCTCCATTTTATCGGGCCCTGTAACGGGGAAACGCCCCCTTTGCATACAGTATGCCTGGCGCAGGCATATTGTGGCGCCAAGGGTTACATAGTGGCGCAATGCATAAATTGCACCACTTTGTAAACCGAACGCTGTAATTTTGGACTCGGGCCACATTAGCGTTAAAAAACATGGCGCTAATGTGGTGCAAGGAGGCTCTAGGGGCTCTTAAATCAGCCCCTAAGTGTATTAGACGAAGATGGCCGCCAGGCTCTTTATCACCAGCATGAGTAGGTGGCACTGGTGCCAACAAGTTATACAGCAGGTGGCTTACTCTTCATAGAGAGCTAACTTGCAGGTTCGGGTCAAGGGAAAAATGCATTACTGGCTGGAGCTCAAAGCCACAAAGACCATCCCAAATGACAAGCATCTATTTGCTCTGCGCTAAGTCTCCACCCTCCAAACAGAACGAATGATGTTAAACCCCCAAAAGCTTTAAGTCGGTCTGACTTTCGCGCTTGTTAAGCTGTTGATTGAGAGGTTAGATACAGCTCTCGCAGCTTAAGTTACACGGAAGGATTCGGTGTCGCCAGACTGCATCAGCCATCATTGTGCAGCAAACTAGTTTCGCCAGAGCGCAAACCTGGTTGCTTCCTGTTTTGCATAAGTCTGTTCTCCTGTGCCTCGAAAACTGATTGCTTTTACTTTCTGGAAATGTTGCGAAATATCAAATATTAAAAATACAGAAACAAACATACACGTTACGGTGCACGGAAAGGTCACCATGTAACTCCAAACTGACTCCACACCTGGTTTGTATGCCGGCTAGTGTAACGCTGCACCCCTGACTTAACCAAAATGAGGGGGCGCCCCCTGTAGAATGTGAAGAAGGGGCCCCCGAGTTTCCCTCATTGCACAGACATTGATTTCATTGTCCTTTGTACCAGTACCAGTTGATCCTATATCTTTGGGAATACACAGTTGGGAAAAGCCCATCCTAGCTGGCATCCTAAGGAAGCACTCTTAAGGAAGGCCGCATTACTCGAGTTCTATAGCACTAAGAGAAGGAGATCAGACTCCTGGGGGCCTACAGTATTGCATATGCTCTGCAGCACAAATCGCTGGCAACCTGTACTATCAAGGGAACTCATGGGAAAAATCACGTTATAGGAGTCTTATAACACTGAAAAGTCACGACTGGAAGGAAATCTCCCACGCATCAATAAACTATTGCTATGGAAATAAAAAAATGCTGTAACACTACAGCACAAAAAAGACTCATTTGGATGAACCCCACACTACATGGACATATATCCTTGAGATGGTGCTTCTCTGTTAAGGTATTATGAGCTGGGATAAAGCACAAATCAGAAGTGATTTGTTAGTGGGGTTGGTACTACCTGAGATCACAGGAAGCATAGAAGGAAGGCAGAAGGAAGGTCACAGCATGGGGGTAGTAAGTAGTGACAAGACAACTGGAAAAATATTATGAAAAAGTGCACAATACTAGAGTCTGCTACTGCTGAGAAAGTGGACCTGGGGGAACTGCAGAAGTCATAATCTATTTTAAAGGTATTTTCTTCATTTCCAAGTGTGTGTGATAGATTGAGAACTTTATTACCATATCTGTGTGACTGACTCACTGCCTTTATTAGACTGCATCTGGTTGATGGTACAGAGTGGGTGCTTATGCAGCTTTCTTTCCAGACACATGGCTCTGTGGAGAGTTAAGATTATTCTTGCCAGGACTGCTCTGCAGGCTCCTGGCCTTTTCTTTCAATCAGTCTACCTTGGAGGGTGGTGGCAATATGATAATATTTTGTGTCTTGTTGTCATTACTAATCATGATTGATGTTGTCATGTGATATTATGGATGGGCCATGGTCAAGGTGCAGGTATCTGAGCAATGCGTATCTGAACACGGTGTTGAGTATTGACTTGAAAATCAGTACCTTCTTACCGGTGAGAGTAGCTACCAACCTGGCGATAATTGTCATTTTTTGTCTGGTTTAGCTTTAATGATCACATCAGGGTTTATTGTGTGTCAAATCTAATGTGTGTATCTGCTCTGCAGTTGCAAGTTTCTGTTTGTGTATTTGTGCTGTTGTTTGTGGAGTAATAGCTCAGTTCCTAGTGTCTTGTTGCTGTCAATGCTAACTTAAGGCCCAAACAGTGTCCACACGCCACCATCTGTGATTTAAACCAAGGGTCCAAGCATTAATAGCATGACATAACATGTTTGTAATTTAAACAGTGGAATGTTTGATGGTCTGATGTCTGAGTGGCATGCTTTTGGTTAAGCAGCAACACCACTTGTAGGTGTCTGAGAAGGCCAATCATTTTTTATTTTTTTAGTATTTTTTTCATTGTTCTGTTTATCACAGCAGTGATGGTTTACGTGTTTCAGGATGTGCTGGCGTCTGAAGATAGATCACATGAAGTACATTTAGGTTATTTTCTCGCTGTACTGGGTTTCATGAAAGGCTTTTGCTATAGAAGTCTTTTCCTTAAGGCCTTGCTCAAACAGACAATAAGGGTTTTGTATGTATAGATTTTCCTAAATGATTTCAGGGGATGATGAGTTTTACCTCACAATAATTCCTCTGTGGTTCCTCCACCAATAGTCCTGGTCATGCAGTTTTTAGAATAGGTTTAATGATTGAAAGCAAAACCAGCAGTGTATTTTCCGTTCTGTGATTTATTTATTTTTATTTCTATCTTTCTTTTGTTGCTTTTCAAAGCTAGTACTATTATAGACAATATGTGTTTCGCCCTTTTAAGCATGCAAGCCTAGGGCTTTTTCAAGGCTGACATTTAAAACGTATGGTACATTATCAAGTGGACAGTATTCCACATATTTCCATTCACTAGCCATTGTTCCCAAATAGTGTCACCATGTTGGGGGGGGGGTGGGGATTAAATATATATGAATCCCTGCTCTCATCTTATATCAAACTTATCTACCCATCACCATATGTCATGTCTCTATCAATCTATCCTCCATTCCCACTCTGACTCATCCCAAATCCATTCTACTACTTTCATCTCCTAAATAACTCTGCCTAAGCTCTTCCCTCCGTTTCCACATCTAACTCACCCAAACCTCACTTTACTACCATGATCTCCCGAACAACCCTACTATATTCTCTCTCATTTATCTCACCCTGCTACTATGATCTCCCTAACCCTTTCCACAAACTCTTCCCACCTCCATCCCCCCTTTACTCATCCCAAGCCTAAATCCTATTACCATACACTCCCAATTAACACTTCTGGATTCTTCCCTCCTCCACCCCTCCGTTACTCCAGTCAATCTAACTAACAAACTCTCATATCTGCGGCTCAAATTAACTCATAATAATACTAAATCTGTACTCATATTTCCCTATACTAATCCACCACTAATTCCTTTTGGGTTCCGGAGTGGCATGCTACTCGGCGTGCTACTCGGCGAAAAGCGATTCGACGCCTCGTCAGGGGTAGTAAGCTCTATATAAATACTATAACAATACAATACAATACAATACAATACAATACAATTGGGACCACCTGAAGGGTTAGAGCGCATCTGAAGGTTTGGGGCCTCCCTGTGCTGTAGGGGCCACAGAAGCCTGCATTGCACCCCTGCCTTTCCAGCAGTTTTTTATTCTGTATAAGAAGTCTCTGTGCCGGTGACAGACACAGTGGCAGCTTTCCATGTTAGGGCAGCAACAGGCCTTAGGCTTGTCCTGCGCACACTGGCAGGGGCGACGGCAGCTTACCGTCCACTATTATGGCAGATCACCCGTTGTAAATCTGAGCCTGCAGCCGGATATTGGGCTTGTCTGGGAGAATGAAACTGCAAAAGTTGGTGAATTGCAGCAAATTCCTCAGCATGTCAGAATTCAGAAACATGCTGTGGGTCTTTTCGTAGCCTGGAAAGAGCAGGAGTAAGTGCCTTTTCAGATTGGAAGTAAAAACGTAATAGGAACAAGCATTGATAAAGTCAATATAGCTGGCATTGATTACCAGTCTTTTGGCTTTGTCAATTCATGTTTTGTTATGTCATGTTTTTTGGTAAAACTTTATAATTGGGGGAGCTGTCTGGTCAATGTGAAAAGCATTGGCTAAAAGCAAAACATTTTTTGGTCTCAAAACCACCAAATTGCTGTAGTTGTACCTGACACTGAAAGGATGTACGTGGTGTGTGGATGTTCACCTTGTGAAAGAGCAGAAGATTTCGCTCATAGTGAAGGCAGACAATGGTTGAAGTGGGCTGATCCATTGACCCATGCTGTATGCTGGATTGAGCAGAAGGAAACTGTGAATGACACAACAGAACAATGGATGAAGAGGACTGAATAAAACCTCTTATAATTATTTTATATAGATGTAGTTTTAATAACATCAAAAGGCTGCGGCTGGTGCCAGACTTAAAAACAAGAATTGGTAAAGCCAATGGGTCTCGCCTATGATAGAGCTATTGGCTTTGCCAATGTGTTTTAGCCACATTGTACACAGGTGGCCACTGTTCCGCATGCCTAAAAGTTAGTAGAGTGATATGCAGTGGAGTGGTGTGGTGACGATTGGAGTAGAGCAGTAAAGATAGGACTGTTGTGGAATGGAGTGGAGTTTTGTGGATTGTACTGGAGTGTTGTGGAGTAGCATGGAGTGGCAGGGTGTAGAGCAGAGTAGAGTGGTGTAGAATGGTGTAGAGTGGAGTAGAGTCATAGAGTAGAGTGGTGTAGAGTAGAGTGGTGTAGAGTGGAGTAGTACAGAGTGGAGTTGAGTGACCTAGACTGAAGTGGCATAAAGTGTGTTGGAGTTGAGTGTTGTAGAGTAAAGTGGTGAATCAATCAATCAATCATTAACATTTATAAAGCGCGCTACTCACCCGTGCGGGTCTCAAGGCGCTAGGGGAAAGGGGGGGGGTTACTGCTGCTCGAAAAGCCAGGTTTTTAGGAGTCTCTGGAATGCGGAGTGGGCCTGGGTGGTCCTGAGGCTGGTGGGGAGGGAGTTCCAGGTCTTGGCTGCCAGGAAGGAGAAAGACCTCCCACCCGCCGTGGAGCGGTGAATGCGAGGGACGGCAGCGAGCGCGAGGCCAGAGGAACGGAGGAGGCGGGTGGGGACGTAGAAGCTGAGGCGTCGGTTGAGGTATTCCGGTCCCTTGTTGTGGAGGGCTTTGTGTGCGTGGGTGAGAAGTCGAAAGGTGATCCTTTTGCTGACTGGGAGCCAATGCAGGTGTCTCAGGTGTGCGGAGATGTGGCTGTTGCGGGGTACGTCGAGGATGAGGCGGGCCGAGACGTTTTGAATGCGTTGCAGGCGTTTTTGGAGTTTGGCGGTGGTCCCAGCGTAGAGGGTGTTGCCGTAGTCCAGGCGGCTCGTGACGAGGGCGTGGGTCACGGTTTTTCTAGTGTCTGCGGGGATCCAGCGGAAGATCTTGCGGAGCATGCGGAGGGTGAGGAAGCAGGCGGAGGACACGGCGTTGATTTGCTTGGTCATGGTGAGAAGAGGGTCCAAGATGAAGCCGAGGTTGCGGGCGTGGTCTGCGGGGGTCGGTGCGGTGCCGAGGGCCGTGGGCCACCAGGAGTCGTCCCAAGCGGATGGGGTGTTGCCGAGGATGAGGACTTCCGTTTTGTCAGAGTGTTAGAGTTCAGCTTTAGGCGGCTGAGCCTCATCCAGTCTGCGACGTCCTTCACACCCTCTTGTAGGTTGGTCTTGGCACTGGCGGGGTCCTTGGTGAGGGAGAGTATAAGTTGGGTATCGTCGGCGTAGGAGGTGATGATGATGTCGTGCTTGCGTACGATGTCGGCGAGGGGGCTCATGTAGACATTGAAAGTAGATTGGGTGGAGTAGACATCATGGAGTAGAGTATCAAAGAATTGAGTGTCATAAAGTGGAGAGAAGTAGGATGGAGGGGTGTAGAAGAGAGGGGCGCAAAGTGGAGTAAAGTGTCATAGTATGGTGTGCTGTAGAGTGGAGTGGAGTTGCATAGAGTTTAGTGGTGTAGCACAAAGTCAAGTAAAGTGTCTTATAGTGGAGTGGCATGTCGTGGAGTGGCATAGATTAGAGTAAAGTGGCATGGGGAACTGTAAAGTGGAGTAAAGCAGAGTGGCAAGTAGTCTCGTAAAGTGAAGTGTCGTAGAGAGGGGTTCCATAGATTCAAACAGATTAGTCTAGAGTGAAGTGGCACAGAGTGGAGTGGAGTGCTGTGGAGTGTCGACAAGTGCAGTGTCGGGGACTGGACACTCCTATTACAGACAATACACTTCCAATTAAAACGGACATTACATTTGCACACACAGTTTACACTATACAGTGCACAAATGATAATGTGTGGAAATGGCATCACCTAGTTTACCTACTTTAAAATATTTGTTTCTGCCACACTTCAGAATTAAAAAAATGTGCTTCATTTGTGCTTTACTAATTCTGATATATTCCAAAATGTATGCACAATTCATTTATAGACATTTACATTTTGTTGTGTGCTAGAAAAAAATCATTTTCCTTGCCAGTACCCAGTAAGATTAGCACATAAATCCTCTCACTTTGAAGTCCGAGTAACAAACATAAACACCAGTCTCACTTGTAAGGCATAGCCTGACATTTGGCCTCTGTCATTGAATGCACAGCAAATGTGACAAGATAAGAACAAAACTTAAATCCACGTGTACAGAAGGTGAGCACTTGTGGGAGAATACAGGGAGCGATGGTAAATAAGCTATGCTCCACAGGAGGGATGAAGACCCGCTAGACAGCCTAAAACAAATAAAGCCAGCAAATACAAAGCCCAAAAATTAGAGCTGCAAACCACTAATCCAATGGTAAGCAATGGACGGAATGCATTCCCAGAGAAGCTTTCAGAATGTTTACAAGAAGTCGTTTTGCAACGAGACAACTGCGCTGTTTGGTAGGCTTCAACCTAATGAGATACTACACTTGTTGGAGCCTCTTACCCCATAGATCTCCTATTTAACCGACCCCAGCCTGGAGAAATTCAATCTGAAACCTGAAGGCCATGCTTTACAGGGAGTTGTCCTTTACACTACAAGTACACTCTGCAACCAACTTTGCCCTTCACTACTTTCACCACGATCATGGAATCCTCCAGAAGACCAAAATGTCACTATTGTCCAAGAAGTGGACTGTGCATATTCAGAGTCCTACAGTGAAGTTTACTGGGGCATAGTGCCCACACAACAAACAGGCTCCAGAAAGCAGAACTCTGAGACCAGATTCACCCTCGGTTTATGAGCTCCTACCACAGCGGACCCCAGCGAAGGCCCTGCATGGACTTCTTGCTAAATGGAAGGTCGAATTGAGGTTAGACTCCCAGAGCCATGTCAGCCTCTCTGCTCCCTTTGAGATAGAAACAAGATGCTGAGAAGGTCCATGCTCCTACCATGTTGTTCTCGGTCTCTCTGCCTCCCTGCCTCGCTATGAGCGTCCAGAAAGAACCATAAACACCTAAAACCCAGACCCATAATACGGATACTGTCCACGTCTCCTCCTCTCTCTCCAGTCCTTGTTCCACAACCACAAGTAATCACACGGCCCAAAAATATGAAATAAAGTACAAATAATATCAATTTACTCACACAGTTAGACAATCGTTATGGATCTGCCCTTTGAAGAAGCCAAACAATTATTAGTATTTGAAGAGTCTGTGCCTGTATGTCTTGTGGTGGTAACATCTATTATGTACAGCCCTTAGAAGCAGCAGATGCGTGGTATAAATGCTACATGAAAAGATGTAGTGATTAGGATTTTCTTTGTGATTATTTTATTATCATTATTGCTGTGGCTAGTATTATTGTTAATTATTATCATTACTACATTTCGATGGCAGAAGCATTGAGAAGGGCTTTTCAGAAAATTAATCATCATTGTAATGTATGTCCCTGACGCCAGATTATTCTTTCGGTTTCTTTGTGAGGATCTTGCTAAACTGTATTGAATTATCAGAATTTTAATAATATTCAAGGAAATATTTGTGGATATGGGGGAGAGCGGAGGTGGGAGTGCAACACCTGTAGCTAAATATCATGAACCCCAAAAACGAACAAAGTGATGATTTGGAATAGGAGAAATCCATTCGGCAAGTAATTTTGGTTTACTTTCCTTGCGATGTTTTGGGTTCTCTGCCCCGACATACGTCCAAAGGCATTACACATTTCACAGACAGAGGAAGTGCCACACATCCCTGCGCATCTCCGGCTCACCGGTCCTTGTCTGGAAGTGGGAACTTTCAGCAAAAAAAACGTGAAATTGTGTGAGTTGTGATAGAGCGTTCCGTCCTAATAAATTACCTGTATTTTGGACGCTCTTGGGTCGATGAATCTTTTGACCAAGTGGGGCTCTCTTCACCCGAGATAAGTCAATTTAATCAAATCAATAATCAATAACGAACATAAGCAATGCCCTGATCAACATAACACTTCACAATTAATCCAGAAAACATTTCGGCGAACCATGACCTTTCGGCCATGAATAACCACACCAGTTCATTCAAAGTTAATGAATTTATTTCCCTATATTAACAAAGCTAGCACGATATAAATGTGTCTCAACACCAAATGATATATGTAAATGAACATTAATAGCTGTCCATAACGGCGAAAAAGATGTAATCTATGCAGCATTTGAATAACAATGCATTCGATAATAGCAACGCAAACCACTAAAACTATAATCTGTAATGGGCTAATTGCATACATTAGTCAGCATAACAAGGTCTCAAATTGCATCGTGCAACAAATGAATCCTCATCTAACCTCAAATTAGCATCTGCATGTGGGACTTCATGCAAAAACAATTTAGCAACATTGATTTGGAAAACTCCTAACTAGGGCTCTTATCAAAAATCAGCAGTTGGTTACCTAAAAAGAAACACAATGCAATTGTACATTTTCCTTTCATATTTACCAAATTCAATCAGCATTCAAGGAAGTCTTCGTCTCACAGGTACCGGTTTCGATCAGCATGGGATGGGGGCAAAGGGGCAGGGTGGACGGGGCAATTGCCTCACAGCGGCAAGATAAAAGGACAAACTACTACTTTATGCAAAGGGGCAAATCAAAGTTAAAGTCTCTAGGGCGAGAATTACTTAAAGTCTCTTTCTCTCGATTAGAGAAAGCATCAAAGTCTCATTCAAATTGGCGTCGAACATCAATTGGCGTCGTAGAAGATGGCAAAATGACGAGGTCGGCAAGATGGGCCATAATGGCTGCAATGTCCTGCAAATGGCGGGTAATGGCCAATGGCCAATGGCTAATGGCTAATGGCTGCTTTCTTCTTGTGCACCAGGTTTAAATAAACAACAGTTCAAATCCAGTAGGGTCTTCCATTGGAAGGTTCATAGGTTGGCTTCAAATTGTCCAATCAAAAACAACAATTCACAAGCTTCTACCTAGGCATACATTATCCTTGGAGTCGGGAACGTAAGTTGCAACATATTTTACCAATTAACTCACTTTCAGAGCTTCCATTGTCTGCACCTGCAGATTGACCTTGGAGCAAAGAAGAAGATGCCAGGCTGGCACGAAACCTTAAAGATAAGCATGTGAACCGATCTCACTGGAAAAGTACAGCTTCAAGCAAGAATACACGTTTTATTAGCACATTAGAAAAACACGAGCATCTAAACCGTGAGACAAGGCAACTAGGCCGAAGCCTCCACTAAAGTTATGCTAAGTTAAAACATTTCAAACAAGCAAATCATGGCACACGTTTACGGTTATGTCAGATTAGTACAATTCTAATACATCACGTTATATAAAGCACGCTTATAAATGTTGGCGAACTACTCTGAGGGCACATTTGTCCCCGTACAATCTTTATTAGTTCGGTTAAAGTCACACTTGATTATTGCGGCACTACGTTTATGCGCTAATAAATGTAAAACCTTCGTTTCTGCGTCATCAATCCCTCCTCTGATGACTATTTGTCATCACACAAAACTATTCCCACAAATTTTATTCCATTAAAATTCTGTCAGTTCTCTTTGCCTTTTAGTTCCCCTTGTTCTTGCCTTGTATTCTTCTGCCATTCTTTTCATCATTTTCTCTTCCTTCCTCCTCTTAATTCTTGCCATGATCATTAGTATTCCCCTCTTTATTCCCCAAATCCCAAAGATGCAAATTAGTACTATTAGTATTCCCTGTATTATTTTTAGTAATATTCCATTCCAAATGCCACCAAGCCAATTTCCCACTGAAGCAACTCCCTTTCCAACCTTCTCCCAAACTCCTGGTTCTTTCAATTCCTTCAAGTCTGCTCTCTCTTTTGTTAGATTTGCAAGCATTGTTTTAATCTTCACACTGTTGTCTGGTATATACGTGCAACAGTGACGCGCACCAAGCATTTTGCAAACGCCGCCATCCTTTGCTAAAAGAATGTCTAGGGCAAGCCTGTTTTGAAGAGTCATAGCTCTTTCTGCTGCAAGTTCAGCATCCATCAGGATTATAGCACCTGAAAACTTTGTCAACATGTTATCCACTATAGTAGACAACTTTCTTATTTTGATGGAATTCAACACAACTCCCAATGAAGGAATCATGGCTCCAAATATATCTCCTACCACAGCAGCTGCGGTCTCTCTTTTCTGGATACGATGAGATCCAGGCGTCTTTGGAATCACTGATAGGTCATCCAGTTGATAAACCTTTGGGAACACTATACCCAAATAACATCTCCCCCACCATCCCTTTGGAAGACGATAATAGGCATTATGCCCACAAATGTAATATACACCAGGTATGACAGGGTCAAGTCCGTTCAGCATGAATGTCCATTTGGCCTTAAAGATAAACGTATGTTTACATTCACTCGCTCCCACGAAAATGTTATCATAATAAGATTCACCACGATATATACAAAATTTCCCTACATGCCAAGCGTCTAAAGCTATTTTTCCTTGTGTTTTTATTGCGGCAAAAGCATAATTATCTACTGAAGTCCTCTTACTTAGCTCTTTTTCTAATTTTGCATTCATTTGTGCCCTTCTATCATCTGTGCGATCTAAAAAGCTTATTTCTACTGCAGAAAGCGAGCAGGTAAGATTTTCCCTATGAGCGTGAGCTGTTTCAAAAGGTTGCATTGGCTCGAAAAATTCCCTCATTATTTTAGCATCCCAATCTTTAGCAATCTGGCTTAGTTGCGTTATTATGGGAACATATGCAAAGGTAACATCATAATTTGAATAAAAATACTGTATGTTAGTTTGACCATAAAATCTAGAAGTTACTAAACTACATGTAATCCCATATGTAAGAGGCATGTGGTGATAAGTCACCCCTTCCGTTACCGATGTCGGTATCTGTGTACACACATAACAATCTTTCGCATCCATAGTCTCAACATATTCTGTTAGTAGGCGATAGAAAACATTATACGAAAGTTCCTTCTTATCATGCAAGTGTCTCTCATCTAATTCTAGTCTTTTCAATGCGGTTAGTTCAGTGACAGTAACAGGAGCAGAAGTAGAAGCATCAATTTTCTCATTCTCACCCTTACCACGCGTTACAAGCACTATTGCCATTATTATTAGTACACATGCAGTTATCAAGCCTATACACGCATATTTACAATATTTCACTCTACTGTTTTGTGTAGCGTACTTAGTCATGATCTGTACAGAATCAGAGAGCTAGAAGCACTTATAAAGAAACGATTTAGCAATTGGTTACAAAGCTGAACGAGCGCAATGTTCACACAGTTTTCTTCAGGAGCCCAGTCATTTATCGGTTAGCAGCATTTGTCTCAATTCGGCAATAACTCAGTCTTTTATCAGTTAGCAACGTTGTCTCAAATCGGGTTTAAGAGTCAATCAGGTTATCAAAGTCTTATCAAGTTAGCAAATGTCTCATCCGGTTTAGCAATGTCTCAGCTGGTTGTATCACGTTAGATTATAGCAAGCAATGTCATTTATCAGTTTTTCAGTCAATAGTGTCCATAAAACTTTTCTTTTCTATTGGTATCTCTTCTTCTTCGTTCTCGAGGCTAAGAGATACAAATTCGTCGGTCCAATCGTCATTGACTACATATGCCCATTCTGGACCGGAATATCTCCTGTTTGGTATCCTTTTCCTTTTCAATTTTGCATCTCTCTTTGATTCTGCCTCACTGGTACTTTCCTCTTTGGCCAAGTCTTTTTCTTCACTTGATGTTGGTACCACGACAGACACTTCCTTTCTTTTCTCTTTCACTCTTGGCCCTTCACTGTCGTTCAACGTTTCTCTAGTTCTTAGTTTTACTGGTGATATACTTGGTCTTCTCTTTGCACTGTGTCCACTTGATGGACCTGCGATCTCTTCTGAGGAAGTTTGAACAGTTTCGTTCTGTCCTGCCTTGTCCCCTCCTTCTGGGGAGTCAATCAGGTTTTCCTTTTCTTTTTCTGTACCGTCTGCTTCTGGGAAAGCCCTCCTCTGATCAGGCTCTCCTGCTTCTTCACCTCTTTCGAGCCCTTTGTCACCGTTACTTTCTTCAGGCTCTTTGTCACTTTCAGCTGCTTCAGGCTCTTTGTTACCTTCAGCTGCTTCGTCGCTGTCTGAGGTTTCTCCTTGGTCTTCCCCAAGTGAATCGGTTGTTTCGTCCTCAGAGAATATTTCTCTCTCCTCTATTTCTGCCTGTTCGCTTCTAATTCTGTTTTGCTCTGTCTCAGCGCTCGGCACTTTGTTATCAGGTACTGGCAGTTTCAGCACTTCAACGTCCTCATCTGTGGGACACAACACTTTCTTTGTATGACTGGCGTGAATCCAGTTGGGAACTCCCGCACACTTCACAGCGGTAGTGGTCGTCAGGATCACTTGGAAAGGGCCTTTCCAACAGGGTTCCAGACACGACTTCCTCACGTGCTTCTTTATCACGACCCAGTCACCTGCTTTCAGTGTGTGTCCTGGACCTTGGATCGGTGGCAAGGTGGTTGCTTCCACCTGGTGAGAGAAAGAGCGAACCACGTCAGCCAGACCTTTGCAGTAGTCTAACACCATATCATCTGTAATATTCAAAAGCGCGTTTGCGGGAACTGCAGGAAGTCTCATGGCCCTGCCCATGAGAATTTAGTGCGGGGACAATCCAGTCTTTCTGTCAGGGGTGTTTCTCATTGACATTAACACCAAAGGCAATGCGTCAGGCCATTTCAAATTTGTCGATGCACATATTTTCGCCATTCTTGATTTCAGTGTACCATTCATCTGTTCCACCAGTCCTGAGGCTTCAGGGCGATAGCTACAATGCAGTTTTTGCTCAGTGTTCAGCGCTGCGCAAAGTAACTTTATCACCTCGTTATTGAAGTGACTTCCTCTATCTGATTCTAAAGAGATCGGGAATCCGAAACGTGGTATCAACTCCCTCAACAATAGTTTTGCAACTGTAAGGCTGTCATTTCTACGTGTGGGGTATGCTTCAATCCAGCGACTAAAAATTCACACAATCACCAACACATACTTCAGACCTCCATGCACAGGCATCTCAATAAAGTCCATCTGCATTCTGCTGAACGGGCCACCCGCCCTGCCAATGTGGCTCACGTTCACAACCGTTCCCTTTCCTGGGTTCATCTGCTGACAAATGACACAACGATGGCAAACTGCTTCTGCAACTTGACGGAATCTGGGGTTAAACCAATCAGTTTTGAACAATCTTATCATGGCATCTTTCCCTAGGTGAGCCTGCCCATGATAGAACCGCGCTAGCTGCGATAAGAGACTATTTGGTAAAACAAATTTTCCTTCATTTGAAACCCATAACTCATCTGGTCTCCTTGTACATTGTGACTTAATCCAGGAAGCTCTTTCATCCTCCCTGACGCTATTCTGTAATGCTTTTAGTTCATCCATTGTATCCACGACCTTCAAGGCAAATGCTTCAGCTGGTTTGAGCTCTGGCTCACTTATCAAATTCCATTCATCCCTGAGCAATATACAGTTCAAGGCACAAAATCTTGCGACTTGATCCGCATATGCATTTCCCAGGGAAACATAGTCCTGTCCTTTTGTATGAGCACTACACTTTACCACTGCAATTTCGGCTGGCATCTGAATGGCGTGTAACAATTCCTTTATTCTCTCCCCGTTTTTCACTGGGGACCCTGAAGAGGTCAGGAAACCTCTCTGTGACCATAATTGCCCAAAGTTGTGCACAATTCCAAACCCGTACTGACTGCCAGTGTAAATGGTAACCTTCATCAATGTAGACAGTTGGCATGCTCTTGTAAGGGCTACAAGCTCTGCTACTTGTGCGGAATAGACTCCTTGAAGCCTGGACGCTTCCAAGACACCTGTTACAGTACATACAGCATATCCTGCTTTCAAAATTCCCAACCCATCTCTTAGACATGAACCATCAACAAAAATAATATGGTCATTTTCATCAAGCTCAGTATCCCTAATATCAGGTCGGGGTTTTGTGCAAAATTCAGTCACCTGAAGGCAGTCGTGCTCGACGTCTTCAGCGTTCTCAATTTCAGCATTTTCACTGGGAAGCAAGGTTGCTGGATTCAACGTAGTGCACCTTTTCAGCTGCACATTCGGTGAGCCCAGAATTATTGTTTCATACCTTGTGAGTCTTGCTCCAGTCATGTGTTGCGTTCGGGAGCGGGTCAAAAGTATCTCAACTGAGTGAGGGACCATGACTGTTAATGGGTGTCCCATCACTATTCCTTCATTCTGAGTGAGGCTGATACCAACTGCTGCTACGGCGCGCAAACACCCTGGCAGTGCTGCTGCGACCGGATCCAAAGTAGCTGAAAAATACGCTACTGGTCTGTTTATGCCACCATGGGCTTGGGTCAAGACAGACAAAGAACATGCATCACGTTCATGACAAAACAATGTGAAAGGCTTTGTGTAATCAGGCATACCTAAAGCTGGAGCCCTACACATGCATTCTTTCAATTCAATAAAAGCATCCATCTCATCTCCTTTCAGCTCAATTTCATCCAAGGCATCCTTCTGGGTCAGTTTCAGTAAAGGCTTTGCTAGAGTTGAGAAGTTGGGAATCCACTGGCGACAGTAGCTCACCATCCCCAAAAACTTCCTCACCTCCCTCCTTGTCTTTGGTGGACTCATTTGAAGTACACTTGTTATTCTTTCCTTCATTATTCTCCGTGACCCTTTCTCTATTTGATGACCCAAGTATTTTACTTTCTTCTGACAGAACTGCAACTTTGAAGGAGACACCTTGTGTCCATTCCTTCCCAAATGGTTCATTAGAGCAATGGTGTCGGCTGTGCAGCCACTTTCTGTCTTAGATGCAATCAGTAAGTCATCGATGTACTGTACTAGGGTTGACTCGAATGGCAATTCTAACGCTTCCAAGTCTTTCTTTAGAATCTGATTGAAAATTGACGGTGACTCCGAAAACCCTTGAGGAATTCGACACCAACTGTAAACTCTGTCTAAGAATTTGAAACAAAAGAGAAATTGGCTGTCCTCATGAAGAGGCACCGAAAAAATGCTTGTGACAAGTCAATGACTGAGAACCACTCGGCATCGCAAGGGATTTGAAACATTATCACAGCTGGATTCGGTACTACAGGGCAGCATTTAATTATGATGTCATTTATTTTCCTCAAGTCCTGCACGATTCGGACCTTTCCACTCGGCTTTATTAGTCCCATGATTGGTGAATTACATGGACTGCTTAACACTTCTTTCAATACTCCTTGTTTTACAAACTCGTCAATGAGTTGGGCGACTTTCATGAGGGTGTCTTGTGCCATGTGGTATTGTGGGGTCTGGGGAAAGGTTACATTGGGTTTTACGGTCACTTTCACTGGTTCCACTCCTTTCACCAATCCCACCTCTTTTCCTGTCATATCCCACACTTCCTTTCCGACTGTTTCCCGTAATTCAGCTGGAATATCTTCTTCAGTTATCATCGGAAAAAGGTTAATCAGAGGATATTCTTCATCGACAGTTTCCATCTCATCCCCTTCTACACTGTCCTCTTCTTCCCCATCACTGCTCGTCTGAATTCTAATTCCATCGCTCGAACACATAATCGAACATCCCAATTTGCACAATAGGTCTCTCCCTAACAGTGCTATCGGGCTTGAGTCACATACCACAAAATTATGTAACCCTTGATAGTTACCAATTCTGACTTGTACTGGATCTGTGATTGGGTTCGTCAGGTGCCTGTTTGCTACTCCCACTACTTGAACTGTTTTCCCTGAGAGTGGCAAATTTGGTACTTCAATGCTCCTAACAGTTGAACGTGTGGCTCCTGTGTCAACCAAGAATGAAACATGATGACCCATAACTCTTCCCTCCACATATGGACCCTTTTGATCAACTTCCAAGGATGCTGCAAGCACACAATTTCCCTCCTCATCTGAACTTTCACTCTCCCATACATTGTTTATTCCATTCTCACTGTGTAATGGGAACTGTTGTACTGTGCCATTTGTATTCATCACCTGACCCGAGACCTGTGGAGGAACCATCACTTGCTGCTGACTCACTGGTGCCAAAGGTATTTGCATTTGCTGATTAGGTACCATGGGAAACTGCTGTTGTATTGGCTGCATTTGCGTCATCTGCATACAGGGCATCTGCATCTGCTGCGGCTGCATGGGCTGTAATCCCTGCAGCTGATTTATGGTCTGAAAATTTGGGTTTGGACCTCTCATTTTCGGTCCCCTCATTGTCTGGAATGCATTGACATCATTGTTTTGCTGACCAACACCTGCACCTTCCTGCACCACCATCGGGCACTCGCGTTTCCAATGCCCAACGATTCCGCACACGTGACACAGCATCACCCTTTTCATTGCCTGCACACCATTCGGAATCGCAACAGTGTTCAAATCCGGACCATTATTCCCAAAGCCTCCTCTGCCTCTGCCTCTCGCCTGTGGCTGAAACACCATGTTTCTCTGCGGCTGCGGCTGCGGCTGCGGTATCTGCTGTTGGAACCCTTGCAACCCTTGCAAACCTGTCTGAGCTGCTTTAAGTTGCATCACCATCACTTTCTCTTTCAACCTTTTCTGTTTCACTTCAATTTCGTCGCTACAGTACTTCGCATAATTCAACACCTCATCAATCGGTTTCGACTGCCAACAAATCAAATGCGTCTTTATCATCTGACTTATCTCTGGTCTCAGCCCTTCCACAAATCTGAACACAAAATGAAGCATGTCCTTCGCCTCTATTGTTTCCGTGCCACTGTAGTTCTTGAACGCCTTCAACAACCTCTCATAGTAACCATGAATCGACTCTTTAGCCTCTTGGGCAGTTCGATCAATCTTCTGCCAATCCACATTTTTCACGGCAACCTTCGTCTTCAAATGCTCAATCACCTTATAGTACAAGCTCATCACCATAGGTGATGGTGCACCCGTATCCCTGTCTCTCTCTGGTTCACTTGTCGGCCAACCTACAGCCCTTTTGCAGTCTTCCCACAAATCTGCCGGAACCACAATCTCAAAGAGGGTGTTCAGGTCTTCCCAAAGACATTTTGCAAGCTTCACAAACCTATCAGTCTGTTGATACCATTCAATCGGTTTCTCTCTCAGTTTGGGAAAATCATCCGTAAAAGACTGAATGTCGCTTCTGTGCCACGGTACATGTATTAATTTTCCCCCTGCTGTCTCCCTCATTGGTAACATGGTTATTGCATCACTACTCTGTGATCTTTTCTCGTTGTGCTCTGGGACACTGTCTTTCCTCTTTTCCCTTTTCTTTGCCCATCTGCTTTCCCATTTGTCTAAGCACCTCCACACTTGTGCACTCTGCAGCAATTCTCTAAGGTGCGCTTTCATGCCTGCTGACCTCATGTGTTCAAAGTCTGTGGTCCCGAAATCCAATCTATAGCTCCTGCTCAAGTGTTTTGTCTTGTCTATCTCAACCCCGTTTTTGTCAGCTATTTCTTGCAACCTTCTATGTACCTTGTTCACTTCTCTCGTAATCCTGGGACATAGATACCTCAGCTCTTCTTCCGAGTAGGACTCTAACCTATTCAAACCCATAGTCCCTTCCACCAATTCTTCTGCTTCCATGTTCAACCTGACCTTATTCAGATAGTCTTCTCCCTTCCCACTGGCTGAGCTTTGTGTGGAATTCAGACTGTTGAACCACTGTGTCAGCTGTTGCGCATTCAACCCCATCAGTGTAGCATTCACATCGACTGCCATTGATGGTTGCGGCAACTTTTCAGTGTTCGATGATAGCGGTATCATCAGTGGGGGACTCGACCTCACCACTGTTGACTGAGCACATATGGGACTAAACTCCATCAAGGACCCAGATCCAGTTGGCAGAGCCGCTATCGGAGTTGTCTCTGGAGTGTTTTCTATGCACCTCCTTTCCGTCCCATTCTGCACCACTGATCCTTGACCGCTCATACCTAAGTTAGGCTGAATGTACAAAGGTACCGGTGGACCTACAGTAATGGGTAGGGATATCGCATCTGGGTTCTGTCCATTCCCCAGGTTCTGAGGCATGTTCATTCCCACACTATGGGTCTTCATTGCCGGCATGCCCGTCTGACTCCCCGTCATCCGAGCATGTGCGGTCCCCCCCTGCATCTGCTTTTGAGGCATCAAAAGCTGGGTTGATTCAGCTTGTGCCAATGTTGGGTTGCGACCATTCTGTACTCCCATTACGGTTGGATCTAGAATCATTCCCGTACTGTTGTCACTGCTGTAGTACCTTGGGACCTGCGGCTGATAATTTTCTGCTGTTTTCAATATAGGCACATCTGGATATATTCTCCTAACCTGCGGTATCTGCGGGGTGAACAGTAAACTCGGGTCCTTAGATCCCGATGGCGTTTCTGAATTCGGAGTTTCATTATTCTGTACCGGTGCCGGAGGGGCAGAACTGGTACTTGGACCTTGTTCACTCTCTGCATAAGGTGGTGGACGGTCGTTCAGCAATTGCATGATGAACTCCTCATCCTCTGACTCGTCTTCTCTCCTTAACTTTTCCTCGTCCTCTCTATCTTTGGAACACCTCCTGTTTGTCTTACAGGTAGCTTTCTTGCCTGTCGCCTCTTCTTCCTTAGCAATTGCGGGAAACAATTTTATCCCCTGCAATATATCTGACCTCCACACCTTCTGTACATTATCCCACCTAGCGTCCGCTAGTGTCTTTTCTACCTTTCTTATCCTGGTCTCGAACTTCTTTTGCTGTTGCTGTCTAGCCATTAGTTCCCAAATCGCTAGAGCCTCAAACTGTGCTGGCCTTGGAGGTACCTTCATGTCGTACATCGCGAATCTCAAATTCTCTAGGATCCTTATATTGAATGTCCCATGGATCGGGAACGCTACGCTCCCATGTCTCTCTGTCAGCTTGTGCCATTGCTTTAGCCAAAGGCACGGAGCTACCCCCCTTTCCTCCATTACAATGTAAGCTGGTGTACCTTCGGGTGGCGTCTCCTCTCCTACGCTCGCTTTAATGTAAGACTCCCCCTTCATCGCACTCTTTAATGCTTTAAAAAATTTCATTTTCTCGTCTTTTATTTCACAAAGTTTGTAATCAATAAGTGACTTTAATTCCCGGAATACTCTTCGCTTGCCTTTCCCCTTCCAATCGAGCCCCACGGACTGCGTCCAATCCGTGCGCGACCCTTCTCTGCAACCAACCTATCCCAGCGCGGCTCCTAGTGACGTCACACTCACACACACTGCGGCTGACAAAGCCTCGCGGCTTGTCCTCCTTCACTCAGCTCCTCTCGTAACAACTTCTGGCATGTATCGCGAGCAACCAAATAATAATAAAACAGATCTGTCGGTTTACTACAGGAAGGGTAACACAATCGCTTCAGGACCTTAGGGATTTCTCACTAGCCTCGGCAGTTATTCCATCTTTCTCGGTCCCCACTTTCGCAAGCAAATCCTGACCCGCAGACTCTGCTCTCAACTTGTCAATGATCTATTCTAGTGCACTTAGAATTTGTCAAAGCCCGAAGTCGAAGTTTTCTTCCACTCCCTTAACACACGTACCGACTCGTTGACCACGCCCGGTCAACCTATTAAACCGACCAGACCACAACATAAAACAAGTGTCTCATACACTTTTCAACATACTCCGGAGTCTCTTGACCTCGCAGGGCCCGTCTCAACAACAACAACCACGTGGACCTTTTTCTGCACAAAGCGCCACATGCACATGAAGTTCGACGACTTCCCTACTCTCACACTCGGAGTCGCACCTCCGCTATTCTCTAAAATCCTCGCAACCTTTTCAAACAATCTGCGGCAATAAGCTGTGCAAGCGCAAAACCCTGACTTCACTCATACCGTCACTAGTACCGCCAACGCCGATTTCACACCTCCATTCTCTCCATTCGCAAGCTCTGAGATCCCGGGAAAGTCGCGGGGGACTTAGGGCATCATCATTCTCTCAATCTGTTTTACCCAAGAAAAATCTAATTCAACACCATATACTTCTCGAGTGGGGTCCCAAAGGGCGTAACCGTCAATTCAACACCATATACCTCTCGAGTGGGGTCCCAAAGGGCGAAACCGTCCTCTGCTACCATCTACTGATAGAGCGTTCCGTCCTAATAAATTACCTGTATTTTGGACGCTCTTGGGTCGATGAATCTTTTGACCAAGTGGGGCTCTCTTCACCCGAGATTAGTCAATTTAATCAAATCAATAATCAATAACGAACATAAGCAATGCCCTGATCAACATAACACTTCACAATTAATCCAGAAAACATTTCGGCGAACCATGACCTTTCGGCCATGAATAACCACACCAGTTCATTCAAAGTTAATGAATTTATTTCCCTATATTAACAAAGCTAGCACGATATAAATGTGTCTCAACACCAAATGATATATGTAAATGAACATTAATAGCTGTCCATAACGGCGAAAAAGATGTAATCTATTCAGCATTTGAATAACAATGCATTCGATAATAGCAACGCAAACCACTAAAACTATAATCTGTAATGGGCTAATTGCATACATTAGTCAGCATAACAAGGTCTCAAATTGCATCGTGCAACAAATGAATCCTCATCTAACCTCAAATTAGCATCTGCATGTGGGACTTCATGCAAAAACAATTTAGCAACATTGATTTGGAAAACTCCTAACTAGGGCTCTTATCAAAAATCAGCAGTTGGTTACCTAAAAAGAAACACAATGCAATTGTACATTTTCCTTTCATATTTACCAAATTCAATCAGCATTCAAGGAAGTCTTCGTCTCACAGGTACCGGTTTCTATCAGCATGGGATGGGGGCAAAGGGGCAGGGTGGACGGGGCAATTGCCTCACAGCGGCAAGATAAAAGGACAAACTACTACTTTATGCAAAGGGGCAAATCAAAGTTAAAGTCTCTAGGGCGAGAATTACTTAAAGTCTCTTTCTCTCGATTAGAGAAAGCATCAAAGTCTCATTCAAATTGGCGTCGAACATCAATTGGCGTCGTAGAAGATGGCAAAATGACGAGGTCGGCAAGATGGGCCATAATGGCTGCAATGTCCTGCAAATGGCGGGTAATGGCCAATGGCCAATGGCTAATGGCTGCTTTCTTCTTGTGCACCAGGTTTAAATAAACAACAGTTCAAATCCAGTAGGGTCTTCCATTGGAGGGTTCATAGGTTGGCTTCAAATTGTCCAATCAAAAACAACAATTCACAAGCTTCTACCTAGGCATACATTATCCTTGGAGTCGGGAACGTAAGTTGCAACATATTTTACCAATTAACTCACTTTCAGAGCTTCCATTGTCTGCACCTGCAGATTGACCTTGGAGCAAAGAAGAAGATGCCAGGCTGGCACGAAACCTTAAAGATAAGCATGTGAACCGATCTCACTGGAAAAATACAGCTTCAAGCAAGAATACACGTTTTATTAGCACATTAGAAAAACACGAGCATCTAAACCGTGAGACAAGGCAACTAGGCCGAAGCCTCCACTAAAGTTATGCTAAGTTAAAACATTTCAAACAAGCAAATCATGGCACACGTTTACGGTTATGTCAGATTAGTACAATTCTAATACATCACGTTATATAAAGCACGCTTATAAATGTTGGCGAACTACTCTGAGGGCACATTTGTCCCCATACAATCTTTATTAGTTCGGTTAAAGTCACACTTGATTATTGCGGCACTACGTTTATGCGCTAATAAATGTAAAACCTTCGTTTCTGCGTCATCAGTTGCTAATCTGGCATTTGACGATACACTTTAGCATGAAATTGGATGCATCTGTGATAAAAAAAAAAGCCTGCAAGAACACAACTGATGTGAACAACACCCGCTTATATTAGGTTTAACGTGAAATTCCGAAGTTACGTGGGAATTTACCAGGGTAACAAAGATTTCAGCCGGACCAACTCATATCATTGCTAGGACAAATCTCACTTTTATTGCTTCTGTGGGCGGCCAAGGAGGGCAGATGGTTGAAAACCAACACAGAAACACCCAACATGATTGCAAAAGAGATCCATTCCGAGGACTCAAAATGAAGACACAGAACAGCAGCCATGCCGAAGCCTCGAGAATAAATGAAGCACTTCCGGGGAGCCTCGAGAATAAATGAAAAGCAGAACTGCCGGAAAGTAGGGGAACTGCCCCGGTTCCAGCAGCAATCTGTAGCTGATCTGGGATCCGGCCGACCCAGGGAAACATGCTGAATTTGTCCTGGAGTCATTTTCTGACGCCTGGGCCCCTTGTAGCATGTTTGCAGGTTGGAAGCACTCAGTTCGGAGCAGAAACGTGCAAGCAGCTTTTCTTATTCACACTTGCAGCTGGGACCAAAACAGTGGCTTGATTCAAAGCGCTATCAGCCCTCCTTATGTTTCAGTATAATACCGGATGGGAGCTATCTGGAGCCTACCACCTAAAGGCAATGAAAGAAAACAAAGGTGCACAGCATTGTATTGCTTCACAGGTAAATAAGAGAAACTATGATTTGGAGGGAGGTTTTTAATTTTGGTCCGCACCCTATGTAAGAGATTTGCTTGCACTGTAAGAATGCAAGATGTATCTGTCTGAGTAATTACACAAAAATTGAGTACATGGAACTACTATTTAATTTTTTTTTATAGCGCTACTCATCCCACTGTAGCGTGTCAGTCTGCTTACATAACACGTTGGGGCGTATCTTCAAGGAGGGTGTCTGGGGTGTTACAACCCCTAATACATTTATTTTCAGGAAAATAGTTGTGTACAGGAGCTTTCGGTCGGATTTCACAAGGAACTTTTTACATAAACACCAACAAAAATGCACACACACCCTCGCGCTCTGTTTTGAAAGACTTAAAAAATGTTGGTTATTTTGCAAAATATTGTTTTTTCTCTCAGTACCAATGTCAATCCGCATTTGTCTCCCACTCCACTGCTCCCTTATCCTCCTCATGTGCCAGGCTTGTTGCATAATGTATTTTGATCTTATTTGCAAGCGTGATTGTGGGGAAATCTGAAGCTCACCCACTCCCCTCAATCTTACTGACCAACTACACCCCTGATCACACACAGGAACAGAGTAAATCATACATGTGTACATCATTGCACAGAAAATGTCATATAAGACAACGAGGGTTAAAACATATAAGGGGTAGGAACCACATATCATCCATACTCAGAGACATTAAATGTTAAGGGTGAATGGTCGAGAGAATCGGAAAGCCAGGATGTAAAACTTAACACACTGGTTGTGGTTGTCTGTACTAACAGGACTTTATTACTTCCTAAAAGAACACTTGTTTGCAATCTTAGAATAACAACAGCTTGAGAAAAAACAATAAGCAAGCACCTCATTGATGCTGTTATACAGAACGGTGTGTTATATCTGCAACTCGTACTGGAAGTAACACAATGGTTTTAGTGTCAAAAGCAGTCACTCACTCACCTATCTAAATACAAAATAAATATGTGATGTGCATGTTATATAATGTGATTAGCAGGAGTCACATTAACTCCCTATGTTACTTTGTCCCTCGAAACTGTGAATAGACCAAATACAGAACTCTCACAGAACTGTGTAAGCCACTAAAATTATCAAACTGCTGTCGTAATCCCCTCAAAATGGTTAGATCTTTGCAGCAGGTGTCTTAACTCTGTAAGATATTGTCACATGCAGGCTCTTTGTGACCAGTTAAGTACTCTAGAACAGATTTATTGCCACATATGTTCCTGTTTAAATGTATTTGCAGCAATTTTTATTTAAAATAAATGTGTAAGTAGACTGTCAGACTTTCAAGCCCCGCCTCCCGTGACTCCACTCCCTTTCCTATGCCTCACCTTGACCTCCAATTAATTAATATTCCTGGAGAAGATTTTTTCCAATTCTAGCACTGGTGTGAGAAACACCTAGTTACAAATAACAAGCTTAGTGGCAAATGTTTGTGGAACCACATAACGTTAGCTTGTTATGTTTTAAGTGCTGTGATCTCATAACTACAATTTTAATTGACACATTCAAGTTTGAACAATTTATAGACATGCTTTGAAATTAATATTAAAAGATCCCTAAATATAAAAATAGGAAGGACTATGAGCTGTTTTAAAGGAGGTTGGATAGGCTAGATTGAGAACTTTTATTAAATGCTTAAATTTTATATTTATTAATATTTTCCTTTTTTATTGTCTAAATCTGTTGCTTTTGAGTTGTTTTAGGTTTTTTGTCGACTTTCATGTTCATTTTATCAGTAGAATGGGATCTAAATCCATGCATGCAAAGCACAATTGATTAGCAAATGCAGGTTAACAAGGCTAAAGATGGAAAACCGGTGATCACAACCGCATAAGGGAAGGGCCCGCTCGTCACCAAGGAAACAAAGAATACACCACCAAAAAGAATGTCTCTGGTAAGGAAGTTTATTAGTTCAAACTCTGGGAACCACGACCACTGGTACATCATCCTCCTGCTCCTCAGCAAATGCCACCCTCAACATTCCACCCTACAACTTTTCTTCCCAAGATTTCATGTTTCAGTTTCAAGTACTAACGTCATCTGGAACCCCACACTGTTCTTCAGGCCTCTCACTGACACTCAATACCGTTACATGCACCAAAGAGGGACCACGTGAAGCCTGCACTTAAAGTGCACCACTGGCTCCAGGGGGATGCAAGGAACAAGTTCAGGATTTTCTGAGCCATGTACAGTGGAACAACAAGGGTGACATGGGGCCTAATGCTAGAAATAAAAATGGACCACTATACCCCAGGTGACTAATAAAAGACTGCCATAACTAGTGTGCATGGGGCCATCTACACCCCTTGATCTGGCCAACATGTATCTCCTGCCCTAATAGTAGTTTCAGGTCTCCAAGTTCCTCACTCTACTTGTCTTTCCTTTCTCCTCTCTCTCCCAGTGCTAAATTGATAAAAACGAAAGTGATTGTGCCCAAAGCTCTGCTCAGATGGCCGCGACCAGTGCTATTAAACATCGGGGTGCCAAATGCCATGGTTGTGTAGTCTTGAATTCACCTCATGCTTCATTAATCCATTTATCACTCTGCTCTCTCTCTTCTCCATTTCCTCCTTATCCTCTATGCTCTCCTCCTTAGTCCACCCAGCTCCCAACTCCACATGAGTGACATCAGTGCAGAGCCCCTGGATGACTCTGTGTTTAAGTCAGGTGACCTGTAATCTTACTGCAGCGGGTACCGGGCAGGCTGGGACCCCAACCCACCTCTGTGCCCCATACCCTTGCACCCCCACACCACTGGCAGCTCTTAGCCCTGAATAATGCAAGGCTGGCTGTGATAAGAGACCATCATACCTGCAGAAACGTACAACACCCCACAGGCCAAACAGTGGTGTACCTACCACTGGTGAAGCAGGTGCAGTGGCACTGGGTCCCAGAGCCCTGAGGGCCACCGAACCATGATAATAGCTGCATTTCATGGCCCCAACATCAGTCAAAGGGGCCCTTTTCCTTGTCTGGTATCTTTGCTACGTTACTACAAACAGGATCATACACTCTGGGACTGCACATTTGTCCATCCAATGAGTCTACCGACGGATGAAACACAGAAGCCAGTTGTAGTACCCAAGGTGTGAAGGTTATCGATAGACAAGAATCTAAAAAAACTCGGAAAATGAAACAGTTCCAGCTTGGCTATAGATATTTCCCATCCACAGGTGAGCTGTGATTAAAAAACTACACCAGAGTAATCACAGCAATTTCAGTAATTTCGCATTACTCTTGCGATTGAAAATTCCCAAAATGATGCATTTACACCTGTCCTTGGAATCTGGGACAAAAATTCCTACCCAAAAGCACAGGAACAGAGTGTGAGCGATCGCTGTTGTTCATATTCTGTTGCATTTAGCACTAATTGCAGGGTTAGGCTCCTCATGTAATCTTGCATATTTTTCGGTAATTTTGCCCAATTAAACTGCAGCAAATTACGTGAGTTATCCACACCTACTTTAGACCTTCCTTCACCAACTGGATTTTAAATAACCCCAACAACACAATGTGCTTTCCAAGTCAAAACTACAGCACTCTGGGGGTGCCCGAAAGGCGATGTGCATCGATCTCTAAAATCTGTTACATAGACAAATGGATTTGCAATTGTACAATGATTCTCCATGGAAAGCAATGACGCAAGCAGGTGTTATTTCATGGCTCATGAAAATAAAAAATGGAAAACCACATTAAATATTAAGGGTTACAACTAGTCCCATCTGTTAATGCAACCGGCAATCCCTTCAAAGGTAAAGAGACATATTTACATAGTGCCTTTTTGATCTGCACATTTCATTTCTTCTTAATCTGCATTTAAGAAATAACAAATACGCTGGAAATATGTTTTTCTGGGAAAAAAGGATAGGAACATTTTTATGAACACAGCATAAAGTTTTACATTTTTAAAACTGTGTTTCCGAACAAGGGAATGCAACAATGATGATAGCTTTGAGAATATCGTCCTTTTTGGAGCTATAAGTCAATTTCTCAGTGATGAGGTTTGCGCTGGATATTATTTTGTAAAAACGTTAAAGGGTTTAGTGAAAAACCTTGACAGAAATTCCAAGGGAGAACTCAGCACGACCTTCTGCAAATAGACCATTATTTTATAAGGCCCAGATAAGACAAGAGTATAAAAAATAAGATGTGAAGTGGATTGGAGTCATATGTTGAAATATCTACTACTATCGTGAACAATATATCAAGGACCAAAATATCGAAAAGGTAAATGCAAATATGTAAATATAGATTTTCCATTCTTAAATCCCCATTTGAGGTCTCCTCCTCCACAGCCTTTTACAAAAAACAACTACTGGGACAAAGAATGGAAAATCAGAGGAGAGAAGATTGCAGGTAAGCAGTCCAGCCAATATTGTCTTTTCACAATTGCCATCAAAAACAAACATTTTCCTAACCAATGTTTTGATTCACGTTGTTTTACGGCTGCATACAGCTTGGAAAGAATATTTGTGAAATTTTTACTTCAAGCCCTGTCCATAGGTTGAGTTACCAAAGAATATTTCCTGAGGTGGGGGTAGGCACCAGTGGAGAGCTTGTGCTCTTTAAAGAGGTGGATGCCTGATGTACCAAAGGGGAACCAGCGTCGGTCTGTTACAAATAATTCCAAAAGACTTTTACAATGCCTGTAGCCTCATTGTGTTTCCGAATAATTGTTTGTGTACCTCTTTTTTCTCATAAATTTCTCTCAGGTTGCATGAAAAAGAAATCCCGACAGAGCATGTCTCAGTGTACTGTGGCTATTACTCCCAACTAAAAGTAAAAACTTACATTGCTCTATTTAAGTCATGCACTGGGTGGATTAACGTTGCAGCCATGAGCAGTTTGATTGTTGGCTCAGTTTTGAGATGTGTTTGTAGTTTCTTAACCAGGGAAGATATGCACTCCTGGAAATCTGCAAATGCCTGAATGTTAAGCCTCCATCCAGGGGACTTTAGGAGGAGGCTCATCTCATCCATTGTGAAGATGTATCCTGGCAACAGCGGCACAGACAAAATGTGATGTCTTCCTTAAAAAATTCATTTTAATAACATTTAAATTGTATATACCAATGGAATGGCAGCCCATTTTTCCGCTCCTGTGCTTTTCCATTTGACAACAACTTCAAGGACCAGGTTTAAATACAGAGGCCTGGGTGTAATGGTCTACTTTCCATCCTGCAGAATTCACACCTGAATTCCAAAGGATGGAAATGGTGCAGGAGACATCCACATCCACACCTGGCTTCCAACCAAACCCACCACTTCTCTGTCAGCCTGAGCGAGCGGTCTTAATCCCAAGGCACTTCTCTTAGTTTTGCTGCAATTCCTCCTTCCCCCATTTTTCATCAGTAAGCATTTCCCAAACTGTATAACATTCCTTCTCACATCACTCTTTCAACACATATCACCACAATGCCCATGAAGAATCCAAGGCTCTCATGTATTAGACTTAATGTGTTTAAATATGATTAGATGTCTGCAGCATGAGTGACTGGAATTCCAAATGCAGTTTCAGCCTTTGACTCTTGGTGTGCTCTTGGTCTTCTCTAAGAAACTGTATGGGGTAGTCACGTGGGAACTGGATAAGGGTAGGTGAATCGCTGGATGCAGAATCCAATTTTAAGGGAGGGAAAGTGCTTTCGCCAACAGCCCCTCTGAATTCCCAAGCAATGCACATTACCAGCATAAAAATTATGGGTAAGTGATTTAATTAACATTAACTGCACAGAATCCCTCTGGGTGGCATTTCATTCAATCATTCTAGTTTGTCTGTGACATTAGATAAGTGGACCATCCATAGGCAAATCAGTCTCGGCCACACCCCCGAAGGAACCGTCTTGCCCAGACGTCAAGCCCCCTCTGAACAGGAACAGAAACTGCTTGACATTGCACAACAGCCAGTTGACACTGTGGATGCTGCATGAATGTTCCTTGTGTCCTAGGCAGTTTCGTGCGGTCCAGTTGTGCTTCTGCTTGGAGGGGACTAACAATGTCATTGCTGCTTTATTCGCCTAGTTTGTTAAACTCCACGAACACTCCTTAAAACCAAGCTCCTTAAAAAGTTTGATAAGCTCCTTAAAAAGTTTGAATCGTTTGATACGGCACAGTGGCCCACAGTCGAGAATTCCAGTTTTAGCGCCCATCACATCCAGCTGGAGTCCCACGACCTGGTTATTATCCAGATTGGACTGTGTATGTATGTTTTCAAATGGTCTCCAATGTCAGGGTTCCGAAGTTATTGTAGGATGAAATTAGGCTTTTTAAAATACCTAAATAACTTAATAAGCCTGATTCTGCTGAGCATCCCTCTTAGTTTGAGGATGAGTAAATGACCAGAGTACATGCTCAGAAATGAGAAGCAATGCTGGGAAGACTTGAAAGGACCTGATGCAAGGAACTCCACCATATTAAAGAGTTGCACTGCTTTTAAAGATAATTAGTTTCTCAGCAATAGATTAACTTGACAGTCCTCCCCCAGTGTCATGCAACATCTACCATGAGCCTCTATGAAGCCGCCTTACCCACCATGGTGTCAGTTAAGGCGCAGACCATGCCCAGCTTTTTCTGATAGTCTAAGCAATGCTGCTTTTTTATCCAAACATGAATGTTAACCACCTACTTCAAGCTCAACGCTTTAGACACGGAATTCATACTGATCACTAACAGTACTAAACTACCCAAAGTCCAGGACAAGTTCAACTCTCCTATAGGACCACATTCTTTTGGTTCACCAATGACAGCAACCTGGCCTTTAAACCCCCCACATCTCAAAGAAGACTCAGAGAGAGTGTTCACTCTTACAGAAAATAAATCCATACCAGTTTGATGGTCACTTCAGAACCATGTTCCAGGCCCTGGTGCACACAAATATGAATGATGGCAACATTGGATTTGGTGATGTCCCCGATACAACTGACACATTAGCCCCACAAACGTACCAGCACTTTTAAGTTAACTTTCCACACTGACAGTGGGTATGCCATAATGTGGTGACATTCAATGCCAACTCAAAAGGACTGAAATATCACCTCATTTGTCAGACCACGTTGAGGGGCCAAATTATGGGTTTGCGGTCGTTTGTCTCTGGTGTACTGGCATCAATCCTGCTATGGCTCGAAAACTGGGCCCTGTACAAACTCTGTAGCTCTTGGCTCTCCGGGTAGCAAGGATGAGCAGACCCAGTCTTTTTAGGAAGGCAGAATTGGGTGCCTGAGTCCAGCACTTAAAAATCAACACGAAAAGCACAATAACTTCAATGTCGAGCCCAGTGCTTGTCTTTTAAGAAGCAGAATGCACTTTTTAATCACACAGTACTACTCAATAGTACACAATCCAACTTAGCATAAATTGAGGCTCTACACTCACTCTCCTCCCCCCAGCCCACCCAGTAATCAGCATTAACCAAGCTAAAGTGCAGTCTCTGTAGTCACCATGAACCAAGCTAAAGTGCAGTCTCTGTAGTCACCACGAACCAAGCTAAAGTGCAGTCTCTGTTCCCTCCCCACAAGTTAAATGCACACTCAGTTCATGTTGATTCACTGACTCAGCCAGAGGAACTGGTTTTGTGTGGTTCCCATTTTAAGTTTCTTCCTCAGGCTGGTCTCTAGATGCAGCTTTTTGTATAAAATGATACTTTTCAAAGCAGGTAGCATGGGGACCTCTCCAGACTGGCCACAATAAAAACACAATGAAGTGAGGTTTCTGCACTTGGCTGTCATCAACTTAATTCAAACAGTAATGAGTAACAAGAGGCGAAAAAGGGGCAGGCCTGACCAGGAACTGCCTCACCTATCACAACAAATGGTAGTGTTCAGCAAGAATAGATCAGAGGCCCTTTGTTAACAAAAGGCCTCACAAAAGTTCTGTCTTCATCATCTGCACTCCAGTGTCTGGATCTCTACCCTCTCACCACAGGAATGCAGCAATACACTTCCACGGTCTAGGAGATCAGTCCTGTCCCTCCATCTTGTGCTATGCCAGGCAAAGCATATCCAAAATGGTCCCTCTTGACCTTAGTATATAGTCACAGAACTAATCCTATCACTATACATGTGCTACACACAAACATGCACTCAACACACATGACCATATGCATAACAGCAGGACTTACACAAATGAGTTTGGTAGGCCTCACTCCAGTGACAGATAAAAAGGCCTGGCCACTTCACTATTATTTCAAAACATTATATGCTGCCATCACTGTTTTATGCACCTTGCAGGTCACTGTAAATATCCAGGACCTCACATACTTAGGGATAAGCCTAGGCCTCTGTGCTCTTGCTCAGAGTAGTATGTCATTAGGACCAATATAATATTCATGATACCATACACAAGTGTAGTTGTACACTCAGTTTGAAGGAACTCACCTTTAAACCAATGCTGGGGGCCTTCCCATGCCAACATCATGTATGATGTCCAGCAAGACAGTATACCACCAAGGTTGCTTGTTATCCTATGCAGAGAGAATGTGGCTGAGTAGTCTAGCACAGATAGCTTTGCATATGGGTGTTCCACATTTGCAATGGCACAGTGTTGTGTAGCCATTTTAGTTGTAGCTTCATGCACGTTATTTTACTAGGCCTGCCGCTGTGCACTTTAACCTAGATATTTTTTTTCAGCTTTGTTTATTATTTTAACAATAACCACTTTTGCTGTCTTGTTTTATTTCTAGCTGTTTTTGCCTAGGCCATCACTACATTCTCAAACAAGACATTCTTGCTCACTCTGTGCTTCGTTCAAGGCTGTAGTAAGATAGGTTGCCAGTGAATGTGGTAAAAGTCTTGTCTCTGATATTCATAGAAAAACACACATCCTTACGTAGGGACATTTTCCCAGAACATCAGCTGTTTAATTATAAAAACACTTCCTTGTCCCTTACACGTTAGAGGGAGATTCCAGCCAGAGGACCACGACTGTATGCTGATTGCCGAACGCTTTGCTGCAGCTGCTTATGCAGACTTCAGGCCTGTGCTCAGGGAGGGGGGATGATGTCTTCCCAGGGGACCCTGAAGGGCAGAATTACAGCTTAACATGCTGTGCTCTAGTATAGCCTAAGTAGGAATTATTCTATTGACTCTGGTGACAATATGGTAGCGTTATTTCTATGCTTCACTCTCTTTGTCACAATTCTAATCTTGTCATGCTGTACCGTCCTGGTTATTGCAGTACATGCTTTGCTATCTAAGATGCAGTCGCTTCATTAAACCTTATTGAAATATATACTGCCTCTGTTTGTCATTGTGTATGTGAGACTAATGTAACTGAGAGAAACAGGTGAGAATTGAGTGACCACGATTTCCCTGAGAAATCAATTATGTTATGCGCTCGGCTGCCCAATCATCCCTGCTCTTGGGTAGAGATGAGGCACTGCTAGTTAGCCAGAGCAAACCCCAGATTAGGGCAACAGGCGTCACCTGTAGTGGGTTAAGACTCAGTCTCCCACACCGCAGGTGATTCTGCCGCCCAAAATCCAGTAGTCTCATTAGAATAATGAGAGCCTAGGCAACAACAGATGGACTAAACAAGTTCATACAATAATGCTGCTCCATTAACCCCAGTAAGAAGGTCACTTATGAATGTGCACTATAGAGCATATTTTTAAGCCCCTAGCGCCACCTTGCGCCACATTAGAGTCATTTTTTTTGCTAATGTGGCCCAGCGAGGCCAAAATCCTAGAGCCATATTTACAAAGTGACGCAATGCATGCATTGCGCCACTTTGTAACCCTTTGCACTATATTATGCCTGTGCCAGGTATAATGTATGCAGATGGGACATTCCCCTCTTAGGGGGGGCTTAAAAAATGGCGCAAGGAAATCTAAGAGACTTCCTTGCGTCATTTTGTACGGTACTCTTAATGCCTGCTCAGAGCAGGCGTTAAAAGGGGGCTTCCATTATTTATAATTGTCCCCTATGTACTCTGCATGAGTAATGCCAATATTTTGGCACCACTCCTGCAGAGTACATCAATAGCGCCATGAAAAATGACGCTATTGCCCCCTACCCTGCACCATGGTGCAGCATATTTCAAATACGGCGCACACATGGTGGCAGTAGGGGGGTTGCTAAGGGGTGCAGGGAAAGTGGCGCTGCACTCGGTGCCCTTAAGTTTTCTGTTCTGATTGGGACTTGCTAACATGTCAAATGAGAGATTTTGCTGCTCACACTCAGCCCGCACCAAGCATGAAAACATTTTCTTTTACTGTCTTTCTCCTACAAGCCATCATTATATTCTACTCCAATGAAGGGCGCCCTGCCTTGATGACGATGGTTTACAGCTTGTAGTCTAGTGTGTCTTCACCCTTTAGTACGTCCTTGATGGAGCTTGGAAGAGTAAAAAGGCCTTGTGGAGCTTGAGAGAACCAAGGCAATAAAAAGATAAATGTAGGCATCATTCTCCTTTTACTACAAACACATACAGCATATTTAATGAGAACACCATATAGGCCAGACAGGCCTATTAATGTGTAAATAATAACACAACAGGTCTGGGTTTATAGTTCCTCATATGCAGCTCCATTACTTTTCAGTCTCCTTCCGTGATGTCATTTTTCTGAGGATAGTGTGTTGCTGCCTATACTTTATAGCTTAGTTTGTCACAATTACAGCAGTCCTATAGAAAAATGGTTCGAAGTCCTATGATGCATCCCACTGTGGGAAAGTTCAACGTGGAGGGGTTTCCTAGTTCAACATTGTTTTTTTTCACAGC
Source organism: Pleurodeles waltl (assembly GCF_031143425.1). Taxonomy (NCBI): domain Eukaryota; kingdom Metazoa; phylum Chordata; class Amphibia; order Caudata; family Salamandridae; genus Pleurodeles; species Pleurodeles waltl. The sequence continues at coordinate 1,110,125,062 of NC_090448.1, read as the reverse complement.
AGGAATACAACTTGGATCTGAGAAAAGTGGGTTATAACCATGTTTTAAATATCCTCCCTAGCCCTGGTGTTTCGGAATCTTTGGTGCCATCAGGCTCTAATCCTCGTATTGTCCCCAGTATAAGAAAGTAAAAGCTGGACTGTTTTTTCATGTCAAAAGGTCTTCATTGTTACAACTTTGTGAAGTTAAGGGCTGCCCAGACAACTAATGCTCGTTCCAATATACACCCAGAGGCTTATGCTAACACAACACCACCAAGATTTGCTGAGCAAGCAATATTATGCTTGAAACTTTGTTATAGCACCCCACTTGACCTGAGGGTCGAGCAAAGTCTTGGAGCTAGTTTCCCACATTGGAGCTACTCCGGGAGTTAATCCCCTGTGCCTATGTCATTTCCCGGCATCCATTTTGTTTGTAACATTGTCTGAATAATTAGCTCTTAAAGAGGTCATGCCTGGTTCTTCCAAAATGAGGTTTATTTGCTGCTTGCTCGCTTTCTCCTTAAGTACGTCCAAAGCACAAACAATGCTCAACTGGCCACTAATTAAATTGTTCTTCTTTTGTAGAGATTCTGAGGCCGCGGAAATATGAGACACTTTAGGAGTCTTAGCCCTGCTAATTCGGGCCTTGAATGGGCCCGTCTTGACAGGCGATAATCCGTCCCTACCCCTCACATATTGGACGCCCGCCATTAAGGGCAAGTCAGAGATTGCGATCATTGTGTTCAGATTCTCTAGTCGAGGAACTTTAACCCCAACACAAAGAGGAACAAGGAAAACAGGCTGAAACATTTTCCAGAAGAGAAAACCCCTACAGCAAAAAAAGAACAAAAAATATGCAAACAGCAACAGGTTGGACCGGTTCAAAAGGCAGTCATTTCTAGTCTATATATGGCTTTTTTACAAAAAAGAATCTAAATGAAGTTCGCAAAAGACAGTCCCTTCAGGAAAGTAAAGTGAGTGAGCGAAAAGCTGAGAAGTGTGATGTGCTGCGGTCTGGTACTGGATCCTCCCAGTAGTAGGGCTGGGGCAGATAGCATACTGTCTAGTGCTGGTGGGAGGGATGCCTTGGCAAGGGCTGACAAGGGAGAGGAGAAAAACACAATGCTCTCATGCTCTCATGATAAGTCCATACTATTTGGTCTGCTAAAAGAAAGGTGAGTAAAGCAGATCACCCCAGCAGGAAGGCTCCAGTATGGACTAATGTTACCCCTTGATGACTCCAATTCAAAGCAACACACTAAGCCATTTTGGACCATAAGGTAGGTTTATAGCCTAAAATTACATCATTTACACTGTCAGAAGTTCATAGAAGGATTACCGAGGGGCCTAAATGTTTACGCTCCAGCAGATTTCTCAGCCATTAGTTCGACAAAATTTACTGCAGTAAGCCCCATACAGGGGGTGGGGGCTGGGTGAGTGGATGCATGGTTTGTCAGGAAAGTTTTTCCATGCCCATAAACTCATGAGTTTTTTGGTATTTACAAACTCTGTTCTGACTTTCCCACCTCGGAAATGGTCGGAGTTTTACTCCGGGAAAGGCTGGATTCAATTCCACTTTCATGGTCGAATGAGAGCGCATCGCCTCCCTGGGAATCGTTGTGAATTTCCAAAAGTAAGAATTTTTCACCGATTCGTAGGAGTATTGCTATGGGTGAAGATTTCCTACTTTTAATTGGAACTTGGGCCCATGTTTCTTTCCACAAACCGTTTTAATCTATTCTGTAGTCCCGTGAATTATACCAGAGGAACCCAACAGTGCAACTTCCTTAAGGTGCTGAACGAAGGCCCAGCTCTGGGCACATGGAGCTGTTGTGACATAAGGTCAAACTGCGCCACCGGACCATAATTTTTGTTTCCGCTCTGGTGACGCAGTGTGCCAGTCCATATTTACAAGGCTATGCAAAGCCACCTTGCGTGGCTTTTCATGGCCTTGTAAATATAGCCCACTTTCACGCATAACACTGCATGAAAGGGGCGTTCCATGGGTGTTGCTTGGGGTGTTCCCATGCAACACCCATGCAACCCGAAGGAATCTGACGCATTCCCATATTTACAATGGAGGAAATGTGTCAGAACACTACGCCACCTCAGGGGTGGCATAAGAGTGATGCAACGGCGAGAAATATATTTATTTCTCCCAGTTTTTATCTCTGTCTATGTGTGCAGTATTCTGAGGCACACATAGAAAGAAGAAAACAAGTCTTGTGATTGTTTTTGTGCAGGAAGGCTCCCCTTCCTGCACAAAAACAATCATCCCCACAACGCAGGCACCTTTGCACATTGGTGCAAGGGTTCCTGCAGTGGCGCATGGCAGCAATTTGTGCACCAGCGCAGGGGGAGAGGACAGAAATGTGCTGTATCTTGTAGATGCGGTGCATTTCTGCCCTTTTTCCAGTTGCGCAAGCTTTGCTGTGTCGCCCTGCGCCACAGGCCTTGTAAATGAGGCCCAAAGTTTGGAAGAGATAGGTTCCCTGTGGATCAATGGCTCAAGACAAACAAGGCTCTTCATTGTGTTGAGATCAGTCCCATCTATGGTCCATTTAAAGCTCACATGGGTAGGTTTGTTGCAGTCTTAGAACTGGTTGCTTGGCAAGTACCCTCAGCGGCACAGACTCAATACTCCACCAGTTACACAGTAATGCATCGTCTTACAGATGTCCGTCTGGAAGACGTAGCACTTACCTCGTCTACAATTTGGCGCAACCGTACAATTTTAAGAGCAGCCGGGAGAAAGTTGTGACTTTTGGTCCCTGCCTGCGCTTTCTGATAGCAGTTTTCACAACAATTGCCATTCGAGCGCTCACGATTCCCAAGACAATGCATTGGTATACCATCCGTTGAAGGTTTGTTCATTGCATTGTGATATTTCTAGTCTTGTTTAATGAATTTAAAGTTTACACCACAAGTACCAGAATACAAAGAATAAACCTGGACTGTGAGATTTAATCTCACATGGAACCGGAAAACCCGAGAACTCTGCTACAGTTCCCATTATAAAAAATGAGAAAATGGAAAACGTTTGTCCAGATGCACGTCATTACTGCTTAACCAATGGCATGGGTTCACATTAGTCTGCCATTGCACGAATCTGTGGGCTCCATTATTTTTAGTGATATAAAATTCGGGTATAATTACCGATTGTTGGTCTTTGACGTGTTGCATAAGCCTGGTAAAATATTCACCAGCACAGAGGCCTGGTAAAATATTCACCAGCACACATGGAAGCATACAAACACGTGCCAACATGAACCTTTGGGATCCTCTATGTGTACTTATTTGAGAATTCAGTTGTTGTGATAGTAGATATTTGAAGTATGTAGCCGGGCCAAAAGTCCTAAAAACCTTAGTGGGGGTACTTATTAGCACATGTAATTACATCACGGGAATTGACATCACACCCATATAATATTTCATACGTAACTGAGAACAGATCTGTTTTACAGTTTAAGCTGAGATATAGCCTTTCCTATAAGAATGTCAATATATGTGTACCATGCATGCATTTATATCTCAAATAAACACACACATACATCAATTTATAGTCTGTGGCTGCAAAGCAATAAATAGAGTCTTCATTTATGGTTCAACTGTATTTTTTTAAGTTTCCTTGACCCACATACCATTGCCTACAACAAATCGGCCGGGGATGATTGAAGTTAGCTTTATATGCCACATTATCAAAAGGAGAACAATAAATAAAGAGTAACTACTGTTCTAAACAAAAGCTGCTCCTTCCCCCCTCTTTCAAGATGACTGACTTAGCTATCAACTACTGGGAGCAGTGTTAGGAGCATATTTAAGCGCTTAATAGTGCTATTCTAACGCCATCTTAGAGTCATTTCTTTTACACTAATGTGGCTTTAAAAGGCCAAAATCGCCGCACCATATTTACAAAGTGGTGCAATGCATGCAACCGTACCGTAGTCTACCCCACTCCAATTTACCCCACTCTACCCTAATGAATCCCACTCCAATTTACCCCAACCTACCCCACTCCAACCCACCCACTTTACCCACCCCACCCCACTCCACTAAAATGACTTTTAGCCATGCTGAACAGCAGCCACACTGGTGTACAACATGGGTAAAACACATTGCAAAATGTAATAGCTCTTGCATAGGCATGACCTACTGGCTTTGGTAATGCTTGTTCTTATGGCATTTGCTAAATGCTCCAGGACTAAAGCAAAAACAAGAAGCAAATGTGTGCGACCCTGTCTTGTGCCCCTTTCTGTGGCTTTAGGTGAGGACTTGTTATTAACTCCAATAAAGGCTTGTGGGCACTGTAACTTGTCAATGAAAGTGTAATCCGAGGCTCATTGTGTGGAGAGCTCGCACAATGAACATCCAATCTACTCTATCAAATGCCTTCTCAGTGTTGAATGAGAGGACGTTGCTGCACTTCCTTTGAGCTCCTTCTAAGATTTGTATGAGTTTCCTAGTATTATCTCCACACTCTCAGGCAGGTTTGAAGCCTAATTTGTCTAAATCTATGACCTATAGTAACAGATGGTCTATACATGCTTCTTGTATGCTAATACAAACATTTATTTCCATATCTAGCAGTGAAATTGGCCTAGATGATGAGCATAGGGAAGGATTTTTGCCCGACTTGGGAAGGACCACAGTCACTGCCTCTCTCATGGATTTAGTCACCTTGTCAATAGACCTAATGTAATTAAATAACCAAACCATTATTGGGTCCAGTGTTCAGCAATAGAGTTTACAGAAAGTTGCAGGATACCCATCGGGCTAGTGCCTTCACAAAATACCACTTGTTAATTGCCTTAATGACTTTCCCTAGTGTGATAGGAAAGTCCAACATGCATGCCTGCTCTCTATAGATCATTGGTTTAAGATGTGAGTGTATGTACTGGTCAACCTCACACAGTTAGACTGACTCCCTGGTATAGATCATCTGGTAAAAGTCCAGACTGGATTTCACAAGAGCCCTGTGCTTCATGATTATTCGCTCCATCAGGAGTAGCGATTGCCTTAACTCTCTCCGCCATGACTTTTTGACTTTTGCATTCAGCTGAGAAGCTAAGAGTTTACCTGATTTATTGCTTGAGGGGTGGAATTTCTGGTTATTCCTCAAAGGAGCATATTCTTTTTTGTCTAAAATCAGGGCTCTTACTAGGGATCACATGGCTAGAATCTTATGCCACAATCTGGAGGAGGCCTTCATCCATGCCCTGGCTTTTTTTTTTCTATTTCTATTTCTCTTCGATATTTATAGAGCGCAACTGTCACTCCCTAGGGAGCATCCTGGCGTTAATATGCGGGACTAGGTGGGAGACGTCTGCTTAAAAAGAAGAGTCCTCATCAGGAGGGAGTTAGCTATCTACACGATGATGGCATAGCAGAGCGTGTCAGGGTTTTCATATATGCATGTTTTGAGCTGCTTACGAAAAACAGATTCCACATTAATAAACCTTAGATGTCTGGGCAAGGAGTTCCAGGCTTTTACGCCTAGGACAGTAAAGGATTTACCCACTCTGGTTTTCAGGCTGACAAATGGTGGCTTAAGCAGATTGGCCTGTGAGGATTTCAAGATTCTACTAGTCATATAATGAGAGAACCTAGCTGTAAGAAATGTAGGAACAGTTGCTATAAAATCTCTAAAACCCAATAGAAGAATTTTAAAGAGTATTCTCTTGTGGACTGGCAGCCAATGAAGAGTCTTTAAAGCTGCAACAGCAGATGATCTTGTAGATAGTTTAAGAACTGTTCTAGCAGCTATGTGTTGGACAACATGAAGTTTGTATATAGTCTGTTTAGAAGAGCCAGAGTACAGACTATTGCAATAGTCTAACCTGAATGTAATGAGCTCACAGGCTACAGTGTTCCTAACTGATTGGGGCAGGTCGAAGAATTTCCTAAGGGATTTAATTAAATTAAAACAGGTCCCTGCAATGACAGGACATGAGGATGGAAAGACAGGGAGGCATCAAATTTTATTGCCAAGTTTCTAACAACCTCCACTGGGGCAGGAGAAAGGGTACCTTCTGGCCACCACTGGTCGGGCACAAAATTATTTTGCTTTCCCAAAAGCATAATCTCTGTTTTGTCTGTGTTACATTTCAGATGTTTTGCACGCATCCACCGGATAATCAGAGTTAAACATTTTTAAAATTCTGTTCATATCCCAGTGAGGATTTATCTAATGATCAACCGAGTGTCGTCAGCATCAGAAACAGTATCTATTCCAAAAGATGTAATCAAGGAAATTAAAGACGCCATATAGATGTTAATGGAACCGTGCTTAATGAGGAATCCTGCGGGACCCCAGATGTAACTGTGTATTCTTCAGAGGAATATGAGCCCAACGTAACCATCTGTCTTCAATTAGTAAGAAATTATTTTAACCAAGAAAGAGCCAATCTGAAAATTCCTCACTCCCTAACACGCTGGAGAAGGATATCATAAGAAATGGTGTCAAATGCTGCAGATTGATCTAACAATTTTTTCCTGCATCCAACGAAGCGTGTCTGCTACTTCTGTCAGGGTGTATTCTGTGGAGTGCTTAGGTCAAAATCCTGATTGCTGAGGTTTCATGATATTGGGACATATTTATAAGCCCCTTGTGCCATATTAGCGCTGCCATTGCGTCCTTTTTTTTACACTAAGGGCGGCACTGATTTGGCTTTTCTTCCTGGCATATTTACGAAGTGGCGCAATGCTTGCATTGCGCTACTTTGTAAACGCTTGCACCACATTATGCCTGCATAAGGCATAATGTATGTAAAGGTGGGGGGCTTCCCAGTGCAGGGAGGCCCAAAAAATGGCACTTTGAAATTCACAACATTTCACTGTGCCATTTTTTCCATCATTTTTAATGCCTGCTCATAGCAAGCGCTAAAATGATGCACCCATTATATTCGATGGGCCTCCCTGTGCTGTGCTGCACTGGTTATAAAATGTTTGACGCCAGTGTAGCAAAGCGCCAAAATAGCATCAAAAGGTTTGTCGCTATTGTGCTAATGACCGTCATGCCCCATTGTTTTTTTCTATAAATGTTATTAGTTGGGTATTGACCAATTTTTATGCTATTTTACTCAGAGCTGGCAGCAGTGAATAGGACATAGGTTGGAAAGAATTGTGGAATCTAAGAAATCGTTTTTCTTCGGAGGTTTAACCATGGCTAGCTTCCATTCCTCCAGGACCCCAGCAGTCACCTGAGAGTTATTCAATATCTGGTTTACCACTGGATTAACTGTGTCTACAACCTTATGAAGGACGTGGGAGTGGAGGGACAAGGATCATTAGGTGATCTAGATGTGCCAGATGGGATTGGTCCAGCAGGATAGTATGGAAAGGTTCTCAAATATCAATCCCAACTTTTTGTGGCTCATCATTTCACGAGTCAGTTGTAGGGGAAGCCAGAGTGATTAAATCCTTTTAGATAGTTTGAACCTTGTCTATAAAATATGCCGCGATCTGATCACATAGTGCTTGTGACAAGAAATCTGTGTTGTTGAAGCTCTAGGCTTCAAAAAGGAGTTTGAGATCTTAGAAATCAGTTTTTGATCATTGTGGGCTTCCTCAATTAAAGTAGCAAAATAAGTCTTTTTTGAAGACTTAGGTGGTCATTACAACCCTGGCGGACAGTGTTAAAGCGGCGGTAAGACCGCAAACAGGCCGGCGGAAAACAAAGGGAATTATGACTGTGGCGGAAACCGCCAACAAAGACAGCCACTTTAACACTCCGACCGCCACAGCGGTACAGACAAGCAGGGCGGCGGTCACCGCCAACAGACCGGCGGGAGACAAAGTACCGCCCACAGTATCACAACCTACCAATCCGCCACCTTTTCCGGGGCGGATTCACCGTGGATAAAAACACAGCGGAAATAGCCATTTCAATGGGAAAACGCTCACCTCAAACACTCCACGGGGAAGGAGGGCACCATGGAGCCGGAACTCCAAATACTCCCTGCGATAGTCTTCCTGCTCCTGTACGATCATCAGCAACGCCGGTGCCGAAGACAACGGTGAGTACTGCACCTACGACATAGGGGAGGCAAAAGTCACGGACACACACACGCAACACCCCCACCCCCACCCCGACCCTCACCCACTACAACACACACACCAATGCATATCCAAACATCACAGTAACAACCCCCAACCACCCGGAAGAATGCAAAGACAAAAGGAAGTGAGTTCAACCATTGTAATGTAAAAAAATACAGTAAGCTAATATATACAGATATATATACACATTCAACAAAATATACATCATGATTAGTAGTGCAGGTATGCACCATTCAATGTCCGTGGACCACTGGCCCCAAAATGCATGGGCGAGGCCCACACACGATACCTGAGCAAAACGGAGAGAACACTGCTGGGGCATCAGATCGAAATACAACAGGCACCTCAGGGGGAAGGGAAGGGGGGACACCTCAGCCGGATGACAGCACCACGCCAGATCCACGAGGGGGCTCCATGCCCATTGATGTATCCTGGGGAGTGCAAAGCCACAGTCTCTCAAGTCTCTACAGTGGGTGGCTTGCCCACTGTTCAATCCTGGGGAGTGCAAAGCCACAGTCTCACAAGTCTCTATAGTGGGTGGTTTTCCCACTGCTGTATCCTGGGGAGTGTAAAGCCACAGTCTCACAAGTCTCTATAGTGGGTGGTTTTCCCACTGCTGTATCCTGGGGAGTGCAAAACCACAGTCTCTCAAGTCTCTCCAATGGGTGGGTTGCCCACTGCTTTATCCTGGGGAGTGCAAAGCCACAGTCTCACAAGTCTCTATAGTGGGTGGTTTTCCCACTGCTGTATCCTGGGGAGTGCAAAGCCACAGTCTCACAAGTCTCTATAGTGAGTGGTTTTCCCACAGCTGTATCCTGGGGAGTGCAAAGCCACAGTCTCTCAAGTCTCTCCAGTGGGTGGGTTGCCCACTGCTTTATCCTGGGGAGTGCAAAGGCACAGTCTCTCAAGTGGATGACAGTCTCCACTGGTCCTGGAGGGGGACAGGTGCCCAGAGTGCTTCATCCTGCTAAGGACAGAGGTAGTGGATGAATCTCTCCACTGGTTCTAGAGGGGGACAGGTGGCCAGAGGGCTTCATCCTGTTAAGGACTGAGGTAGTGGATGCTGTTCTCCACTGGTTCTGGCGGGGGACAGGTGCCCAGAGTGCATCACTCTCCCCGTGACGGCCCCAGTTCCGTCACTGCCCCTGCCGCACATGGGCTACCGGTGCTTGAGTTGGCGGTGCTTGCCCTGTTCAGCGATGCTTGCCATGGCGGTCTTTGCCCTGTTCAGCGGTGCTTGCCCTGTTCAGCGGTGCTTGCCATGGCGGTCTTTGCCCTGTTCAGCGGTGCTTGACTTTGCAGTTTCTGACCTGTTCAGCGGTGCTTGCCATGGCGGTCTTTGCCCTGTTCAGTGGTGCTTGCCATGGCGTTCTTTGCCCTGTTCAGCGGTGCTTGACTTTGCTGTCTCTTACCTGTGCAGCGGTGTTTGCCATGGTGGTCCCTCATTGCCCAGCGGGGCTGTGGCTGCCGGGGTCCTCCTGGGCACTGACTCTGGCGGTGGTCTCCTGACCAGTGACGGTGGGACTGCCCTCCTGGGCACTGACTCTGGCGGTGGTCTCCTGACCAGTGATGATGGGACTGCCCTGCTGGGCACTGACTCTGGCGGTGGTCTCCTGACCAGTGACGATCGGGCTGGGGGAGGCCTCCTGGGCAGCGGGGACGATGGCGGCCTTCTCTGCCGTGCTGCTCTTCCCAGACTTTGGCGCTTTCTTCTGCCCCTTCCCCACCTTGGGAGGAGTCACAGCGGAGTCGACACTCCCCCCGGGACCCTTGTGGGCGGCTTTGCCGGCTGGAGTCTTCCCCCTATCCCGTTGGGCACTGTCCAACTTCTGGTGCTTCACGGGGGGACTGGCTGTGCTTTGGCTCCGTGTCACACTGGCTGCCCTGGTGCCCGGTGCACTCCACATACCTCTAACAGCCACCACTGGTACCGGAGATTTTTTGGCTGAGGTGCTAGTACGGGACCTATGAACTGGAGGGAGGGGGTGGTGGGAAAGAGGTCAACGTTGCTCAGGAAAAGTTTCTGACGAACACTGGGACGGGTAGCTGGAGGGGGTCTGGGAGTGGAGGAAGAGGAGGTGGTTGTAGGAGGTGTAACTTATGATGATTTGGGTGCCTGTGCATGTTCTGGAGGCTGTCGTGAGGTGGATGGATGTTGGGTGTGTGTGTGCCCGCGTTTGTGTACTTTGGGAGGGGGCGTCACAGACACACTGGGAGAGGACACAGGGGACGTGTAAATGGAAGTGGGGGTGGTGAGTGCAGGTGAGCGGGGTGTGGTGGTGGGTATGCTGGTGCGAGTCCTAGTGGCTGTAGTGGTGGTGCATGCAGGTGAGAGTGTCGATGACACAGGGAGGGAGGAGGGAAATGACGAGGAGTTGGACACAGTGGAGGCAGTGGATGTTGCTGTGTCTGTATGTGGGTGATGCTTGTGTGAGTGCCTGTGGGATGTGTGGTGCCTATGTTTTCCTGAGCTCCCCTTGTGTTTTGACGTGTGTGCAGGCTGGTCTGATGGTGTGCTTGGGATAAGCAGAGGTACAGGGATTGGGTCTGGATGGAGGAGGTTGGAGGGGGGAGGCTAGACACAGGGACAATGGCTGCCATCAGTGCTGAGGCCAGAGATTGCAGGGTTCGATGATGGGCAGCCTGACCAGAATGAATGCCCTCCAGGAATGCATTAGTGTGTTGCAACTCCCTTTCTACACCCTGGGTGACATTCACAATGGTAGACTGCCCAACAGTGAGTGACCTGAGGAGGTCAATGGCCTCCTCACTGAGGCCAGCAGAGGTGACAGGGGCTGAGGTGCCTGGGGCGAAGGTGAGGGCCACCCTCCTGGGTGAGCAGGCACGGGGCGAAGGCTGAGGGGCTGCTGTGAGGGCGGTGCTGGTAGGGGGGGTGGCGGCTGTACCTGTAGAAGTGGGGGGCACAGATGTTGCCGCCACCACAAGGGAGCTCCCATCGGAGGACGAGTCCGTGTCACTGGTTGCTGATCCGGTGACGGCCGTGAAGCTCCCCTCGCCCTCCATCCCACTGGTGTATTCTGAGTCCATGGTGTGGCCCTCCATGGCCATGTGGGATGCAGCCCCCTCGTGCTCCGGTGCCACTGTACCTCCGCCTGATGATGCTGATGCACAAAAGAACAGGGAGAGCACAAGAAGGGGGGGAGACAACAGAAGAAAGACATGTTGAGTGCATGGCTTACCGGTACCGTTGGCGGACAATACAGACACAGCAGCCCCCTGCACTACACCGCGCTGTTGGGCTCTACTGATGCAGTTCTGGGATATGGCCTACATGGCTATGGCGGACATCAGCACACATAGATGACACAGGGGCATGTATACCTGTACTTGGCACTCTACAGAGGTGGGGTGGAGTGCCACATGGCCTGCATTACGGAGGGGCCTAGCCGACGGAACTCGTCCTGGCCTAGGGAAACCCACAGCCCTCCTCTCCCACCCAGACCCCTCCACTGCACGCAAAGTCAGCTGAATGAGAGTGTACTCACCCCCTTGTGTCTGCTGTGATGCCCCCAAGCGCCCATCCAACTCAGGGTAGGCCACCGCCAGGATCCGGAACATCAGGGGGGTCATGGTGCGACGGGCACCCCTCCCACGTTGGGAGGCCATCCCCAGCTGAGCCTCCACCGTCTTCTTGCTCCAGCGGCGAATGTCCTCCTATCTTTTACAGCAGTGGGTGCTCCGTCTCTGGTGGACCCCCAGGGTCCGGACTTCCTTGGCGATGGCATGCCAAATATCCTTCTTCTGGTGGGCACTGACCTACATGACATGTACAGGGGAAGAAGAGTAGTCATTACCAACTGCACCGTCGAAGTGAGTGGCCCACATCCCTGCCCTTGCCATGTGGCACATGCATTCACAGTCCTTCATGCTCGCAGAACTCTGCCCCCTTCCTTCTTACAACCAGCCTTCTACACCCAGGCATAGCCCATACAACTTGCACCCTATGTACTCACCTGTTGGTCTGGAGGACCGTAGAGTAGCGTGTACTGGGGGAGGACCCCATCCACGAGCTTCTCCAACTCCTGTGCAGTGAAGGCAGGGGCCCTTTCCCCAGACGCACGTGCCATTGTCTCTTCCAGACCGAGGTCACAGCAGCACTTTCAGTATAGGTCCTCTCCTGTCGAAGATCAGGTATCGAGTGATTCAACAGATAGAAAATGGCGGTCACGTCCGCGGCGGTGAGGTCCGCGGCGGTGCGTATCATCACTGCCGGCGCACTTCGTCCATAGGGTCCAATGTTAACCAATGCAGCATTGCGCAGCGGTCTTCGACCGCCTACCGCGATGGTGTACAACGCCAGCGCAGTTACCTCACATCCAATTGTCCCAGTTTAGAGGTCAGGCAGACGCCATTTCACGGGCCCACATGGCTTCATTTTCAACTGCATCACACATACCTAGGCCTGGACATAACACTCTTACAGACAACTTTTTGGATTATGTTTCATGTTCTGTGTAGCTGTGGGTACATCCCTCTGAGTTGCTTGACTCTGTGGTTGCTTTTGTCCTTCCTAGGCAATGGAGGAACGACATTTAATCATCACCTACAGGTTTGACTGTGCCACAATCCAGGAACTGTGTACCCAGTTGGAGCCAGAGCTGATGTCAGCAATCCGCCATCCCACAGGAATCCCCCCTCAAGTGCAGGTGCTATAAGTGCTCCATTTCCTTGCAAGTGGGTCATTTCAAACAACAGTGGCCATGGCATCAGGGATGTCCCAGCCTATGTTTTCCAACGTGTTGTCCAGAGTTTTGTCTGCCCTGCTGAAACACATGAGGAGCTACATCGTTTTCCCTCAGGTGGAGGATTTGGCTACTGTTAAAGGTGACTTCTATGCTCTTGGACATATCCCTAACATCATAGGTGCCATTGATGGGACCCATGTAGCTCTGGTCCCCCCCACAGGAGTGAACAGGTGTACAGGAACCGGAAGAGTTATCATTCGATGAATGTACAGATGGTATGTTTGGCAGACAAGTACATCTCCCAGGTAAATGCTATGTTCCCTGGCTCAGTGCATGACGCCTACATCCTGCGGAATAGCAGCATCCCTTATGTGATGGGTCAACTCCAGAGGCACCGGGTGTGGCTATTAGGGGACTCTGGTTCCCCCAACCTGAAATGGCTAGTGACCCCAGTGAGGAATCCCAGGACAAGGGCAGAGGAATGCTACAATGAGGCCCATGGGCGGACTAGGAGAGTGATCGAACGCACCTTCGGCCTCCTGAAGGCCAGGTTCAGGTGCCTCCATATGACAGGTGGTTCCCTATTCTACTCACCAAGGAAGGTGTGCCAGGTCATCATTGCCTGCTGTATGCTTCACAATCTTGCTTTGCGACGCCAGGTGCCTTTTCTGCAGGAGGATGGTCCAGATGACGGTGTTGTGGCAGCTGTGGAGCCCGTGGACAGTGATGAGGAGGAAGCAGAGGAAGAAGACATTGACAACAGGGACTCAGTCATACAGCAATATTTCCAGTGACACACAGGTGAGAACACTTTCTTAACTACTACAAGTACTTTCACACTTCTACCTCTATCCTGTCTGTCAATTTCAACCAGTATTTGGCAACTGAGTTGTACATTTCCATTACGGTTTCACAGGTGTGGTTACCAGCGTGTGTCATCTGCTTGCATCCTTCATGGACTTGTGATGTGTGACATAGGTATGTTGACATTACTATTGTGAACGGATTTTGTCACTGTCATTGCTAATACACATTTTATAAATCACAGACTGACTCCAGATTGTTTTGTGGTTCAAGGGTATTTATTGAAATGCTAATTATTGGAGGGGGTGGTAAACTGGTGAGGGGTGATGGTGGAGGAATGTCCATGGCAGAGTCCAGTCTATTAGTCTCACAGGTGCACTGCCCATATGGGCATAGGAAGTGGAGCTGGGGCAGTTCCAATATGGACAGGGTTACAAAGTGGGACAGTGGGTTGACAATCAGGGTGGTCTTATTTCTTGGCGGGGGTCTTGCCATCGTGCTCTGTCCTGTTCCTGGATCTCAGGGACCGCTTGCGGGGTGCTTCACCATCTGCAGGGGGTGAGGTGCTGGTGTGGTGGTCCTGTGGCGGTGCCTCCTGTCCACTAGCGCCAGCGGAGGTGGTGGGTAGTTCATCGTCCATGCTAGTGTCAGGGGCCCCTTGGAGTGCCACAGTGTCTCTCATGGTGTTCTGTATGTCCTTCAGCACCCCTACGATGGTGCCCAGGGCGGAGCTGATGGTTCTGAGTTCCTCCCTGAACCCCAAATACTGTTCCTCCTGCATGCGCTGGGTCTCCTGAAACTTGGCCAGGACCGTAGCCATTGTCTCCTGGGAGTGGTGGTATGCTCCCATGATGGAGGAGAGGGCCTCGTGGAGAGTGGGTTCCCTTGGCCTGTCCACCCCCTGTCGCACGGCAGCCCTTCCAGTTCCCCTGTGTTCCTGTGCCTCCGTCCCTTGGACCGTGTGCCCACTACCACTGTCCCCAGGTCCCTGTTGTTGTTGGGGTGGTGGGTTATCCTGGGTTCCCTGTAGTGGTGGACACACAGCTGATTGACGTGTCCTTGGTACGGAGGTATGGGCCCGCTGGGTGGGTGCTGTGCTGGTGGTTCCAGAGGGTTGAAGGTCTGTGTTGGGCTGTGCCTGTGCGAGGGTAACCGACTGTCCCGAGGCCCACGATGGTCCGGGCTGGTCATCTGGATCCAGTTGGCCAGAGCTGCTGTCTTCACTGTGGGCCTCTTCTGTGGGTGGGGTAGAGATGTCTGGACCCTCCTGTCTGGTGACGTTAGGTAGTGGTCCTGCAGGGGTGTAAAAGTATGATTATTGCATGTGTGTGTCATGGTGTGCAATGGGTGGGTGAGCGTGAACCCCAGTGCTAGTATTCCTGTGTGGGGGCTTGTGTGATGATGGTTGGGGGGGTGTTATGGGTATGTGCCGTGGGCATGCTTTAGTGAGGGGTGTCCATGCTTTGTTGTGTCATGCAGGGCTTGGTGTTGGGATGGGTTGTTTGTGTTATTAGTACATTAGTTAGGAGTTGGAGTGATGGGGAGGGGGTGAGGGTGGAGGTGTGTGATAGCATGCAGGTAGGGTGGGGGATATGATAGTTAAGAATTGACTTACCAGTGTCCATTCCTCCACTGACTCCTCCGAGGCCCTCAGGATGCATAATGGTCAAGACCTGCTACTCCCATGTTGTTAGTTGTGGGGGAGGAGGTGGGGTTCCGCCGCCAGTCCGCTGTACCGCGATGTTGTGCCTGGAGACCACGGAACGCACCTTCCCCCGTAGGTCGTTCCATCTCTTCCTGATGTCCTCCCAATTTCTTTGGTGCTGTCCCACTGCGTTGACCCTGTCGACTATTCTTCGCCATAGCTCCATCTTCCTAGCTATGGAGGTGTGCTGCACCTGTGAGCCAAATAGCTGTGGCTCTACCCGTACGATTTCCTCCACCATGACCCTGAGGTCCTCCTCGGAGAACCTGGGGTGTCTTTGGCGTGCCATGGGGTGGTGTAGGTGATGTGTGGGGTGGTGTATGTGGTGATGAGTGTGGTGATGTGTAGTGGTGTGTGGTGTTTTGTGCGTGGATGTTGTGTTGGTGATGGTGTTGTGTGCCTCTATGTGGTGGGGTTGTCTATTCTGTGCTCTCTCTCTGGCCTTCTTTCAGATTTTTTGGTCGTTGGGGGTTTGTGGGTGATGTGGGTGTGTGTTTTATATTGTGTTGGGTGTGTGGGAGTGGTGTTTGTATGTGTATCAGGTGTGTGTAATTCGAATTGTCCAATGTGGCGGTGTTTTGGAGATGTGTGTGTATTTTGAGCGCGGCGGTGTGTACCGCCAATGGAATACCGCGGTTGAAAGACCGCTGCGTGGATTCGTGGGTCATGATAGCATGGGCGTGTTTCTGTTGGCGTGACGGTGGAGGTTTTGTTTTCGCCAGTTTATCACTGATCTTTGGTGTGGCGGACTTGTGTGGGTGTCTGGATTTCGGCGGATTCCGAGATGTGGGTCATAATAGCTGTGGCGGTTTTCCGCTGCGGTGTATTGGCGGTCTTCTGCACGGCGGTAAGCGGCTTTTACCGCCAATGTTGTAATGACCCCCTTAGGGCCTGATTACAACTTTGGAGGAGGTCTTAATCCGTCCCAAAAGTGACGATAAAGTGACGGATATACCACCAGCCGTATTACGAGTTCATTATTTCCTATGGAACTCGTAATACGGCTGGTGGTATATCTGTCACTTTACCGTCACTTTTGGGATGGATTAACACCTCCTCCAAAGTTGTAATCAGGCCCTAAATCTGCTTGTGATAGACTTTTAAATCTGGTCTATATTGCATTGATTTCTCTGGATTATAGGTCCTGCACCATTTTCTTTCGAGTTGCTTAGAAGGTAAGTGTTGATCTCTTAAGGCCTGATTAAACCAGGGGGATGAAGATGACGATTTAGCTATTTTCCTTAGAGGGGTCGCTGACCCTAAACTGGTAGCTGTCTGTCATATACAATCGTTGAAATATGCAACATTTTCTGTTAGACAACCTAGTAGATTGGGGGTGGCTTCAGATAGACGTTTAGCAAATTTAGGGTCCTTTGACAGCTTGTCCGACATTAAAATAGCGTAGGTAACTGTCTGGTTGGTCAAAAGTACTGGGTGGTCTCGCTCTTGCTTGATGTTAAAAGGAACTCTACTAATAAATTTGAAATGTTAGAGCACATACAGTCCAAGGTGTGGCCTCCCTCATGAGTAGGTCCCGAGATCCCTTTGTGAAGTCCTAAGGAGCTGAAGGTATCAAAAACGTTCATAACCTCGGATTTACTTTCAAGCTCCAAATGTAAATTAAAATCTCCCAAGAAAGTGAAATTAGAGAATTGAAGCACCAAGGGAGCTTGCGCTTCTCCTAGAGAGGCCAGAAAGGTAGCCCCAGGCCAGGTGGGTGATAAATCAAGGTCCCAGCAAAGGATTGAGAACGGCTGAACCTAAAGCAAAACCCTAGGCTCTCTGTCACAGTCAAGGTGCTGAGGTTCGAAATCTCAACCTCTGAAGTCTCTGAAGATGATGGCGAGACCTTTCCCCCGGGCGTCAGGCCTATCCTGCCTGGAGATGGTATAAGCAAGTGCAAGAGGAAGATCCAGGTCGCACCAATCTTTTAACAAGGACTCTGTGAGAAACAGGAAATCAACCTGCCGCTCAAGAATGAGGTCATAGACTTCCTGAGAATGTTAAGTATGATCATTAATCAAGCCACCCTGAAGCATATATGGCTTTTGAGCTAGTGGCACTCTGTGCAGTAATGGAGTTGATATCCCAAAATTCTTTACATTTAATGCACAAAACTATGCCTTCAATGTTACATACAGATATAATGATATTGCACTGGGGAATGAACTTCAAGCAAGTTTTTAAAAAATCAGCTGGCATAGGGATACCTGAGGAAAAAGGGTCAGTGTGGCTGATGCTGGTCGTGGTCCTGTTGCAGATGGGTGCAGATGGGTTAGCCTTAGGTGCACCTTCGCGTGCTGTCCGTCCATGCCATTGGGAAGCTTAAATAAGGAATTTCCAGCAACCCAGCAAAAGACTAGAGTGCCCAAAAACCAAGATGGCGGCTCTAGAATAGGCTTTCCATAGAACCAGGAAGTAAGTAAAGAAAGTGCAAGTGCAAATTAAAATCACCACTAAAAAGCCTATTCTTGTTTAAAACAGCCCCTGCCTGAAGTCTCTGATATAAAGATATCCTTAAAAGCTGCTTTGAGACTATCCCTTAATGTGGCAGATGATATGTCCAATGTATCATTTTCCAGTGTGAAATCATAAATCTTCTCACAGAGACTAGCCAGTTGTGCACATGAAAATTATTAAGCCTCTAGCACTTATCCTGGAATGATGGACCTGGGGCATTTACTATGAGTGACAAAGGTGCATGATCAGAGAGTACAATGTGTCCTTTGGTGGTATCTCTCATGTTAGCTAACAGCTCAGGCCCACAAGAAAGTAATCAAGATTAGTGTATGCCTTGTGGGCATGTGAATAATATGTATAGTCCAGAGACCTCTAACAGCCTCCCATTTTGATAGTTTAGGCATCTACCATCCCCACCTCTCCTAGCCATTCCTAAAAGGCAAGACTAGTATATCCCCTGTGATAATTTCTCTGCTCAGATTGATCCCTTTGATTGTCCATGACCACAATGAGGTCTCCTCCTATGTTCCCTTCCTCTTCTACATATTTGAAATCCGTTGAGATGTGTGTCTTGAGGAAACTTTTCTGTTATTAGGGGTATAGATCATTACTATAGTATAAGTGGTATCTACTGTCTGGATTATCATACCCAGAATTCTCCCCATCTTAAAGGGGATCGTTTTCTTTACAGTGCCATTACCAAGTGGTTGGAAAATTGTCAAAATCCTGTTCAAAGGGCCACGGAGCATGCAGTTGCTACTGGGCCCAACCAAGGTGGCTGAAACCTTTTACTTACGATGTCCCGGGCCCACCAGACTATGGATCCTGTTCTCCTGGGTCAACCACCCCATTTTGGACCTGACTCACAGTTGGATAGCATAGCTCGAGCAGTCAAGGCTCCTTCAGGGAAAGCTCAGATACAGATCAGTTAGCTGGACTTATAACTCAATGTGTGAGCTGCACAGACTATAAATCAATGTCCAGTCAAATACTTGCTTGTTTTATATAAAAAGAAGCCATTTTAATTCTAACTGTACACACACAAAGGTAAACTGCATTCAAAAAGAAAGAAAACAATCCTGTGTAGCTGCCATGCCACTACTTATCCTCCCACTTCTAGGGCAATGTGTTTGGTGATATTCTCCATTCACCGATGGCCGCACCCAGGGGATGTAAACTAGTAGGCTGTACTCAAGAGTTCTTCCCTCAGACTCTGTTAGTAAATTCAAATACTAGTGTCTATGAGTTTGCAGCACCAATGGCAGTATGTCCCCCGGGGCACCAAAGACCTAGTGCTTTGCTTACTTGCTTTGGTGGTGGGGAACCCTTTGGCAGTGTAGCACGGTCCCGTTCCTTATCGTCAAAGTCGGGCTGCAGGCAATATTACGCAGCAGCACCTTTGACCCTTGACCTCAGTGTCTCAGACGACCCCCTCATGGCATATGGGGTCACCACCTAGGTACTCACATGTCCAATCATGCTGGCTTGATGTAGGTGCCACTGTGCCCCTCCTGGCATACAGGGTCGCAAATGTCAATCCAGCACATGAGCTATGACCAGATTGGTGCAAGAGTGGATTTCTCCTGCCACACTCCTTGATTCACTCTATGGTGGCCCCTCCTGGCAAATGGGGTCACCGACATAATCCAGCACATGGGCTATGCCAATATCGATGCAGGGACCGTTTTTCTCTGGGTTTCTCCCACCATGCTCCTAAGTTCAGTTCAGGGGGGCCTCTCCTAGCATTCGGGGTCACCAATTCAGTCCGGCTCACAGACTATGGCCCGATCGGGGTGGTGATGGATTCCTGCCACCTCACACAGGGAGTCTGCATGTCAGGACTCCCTTCTGGTTCTTCTTCTGTCCAACACTTTCCTCTTCCTCACAAACACACCGGTCTTGGTGAGCAGGAAGGCGTTGGTGCTCTGGGCCAGGTGATCTTGGCTTCCCTAGGTGATGTCCCCTCAGCCAGCAGGGAGACAAGCAGGCTTGGGCACCTAGTCTTGGCCATAGGCAAATCTTGCAGAGCTTCCCCTCCTCACGCAGCCCATCTGGCTGCTCAGCAAATGGCAAGGTTTTGGGGTCTCAGACTCCCCTACTTATAGTCCTTTTACAGACACAAGATGTAATTTAGTGTCTCGGTCTTTGACATTTTACCTTGAGATTTTGCTTCTTTGAAATGGACACCTTTCCCCTTTCTTCTTCCTCCTGAAGGATGTCTGTCACAGCAGACACAACCCAGAAGCTGATTAACCAACAACAAGATTCATAGGAATGACCATGCTTCATACCTGGATGTCATCAAAGTGAAATGTGCATCCTAAGGTTAATCCTGGGCCCTCAGCCCTACTCCATATGATTTCCTTATGAGCCCCATTTCCCAATTCCTAAGATGTCTCAATGCCCCTTCCTTGTGATCTGTCACCAAATCTAAGAGACCTCTCAAGCGCACAGGCAGAGCCTGGCTCTCCCACGATCCAGGGCATGTCCCATCCAGCTTACAGGAAAGTAGCAATACACAAATCTGTTTTAGGGTGGGGGGGTTCCTCTACTCCTCAAGTTTTCACCAGGCAAGCCTAGACTTCCCTAAATGGATGCCAAGTTCCTTCATGCAATGTACCAGTACAGCGATTTCTGCACTCAGGGTACATCCACAGCTCACTCGCTGACCAGTACTGTTATCCTCATGTAATATGCCACCACCAGCATACTCGCATGCAGCACACGCACTCAGTTTGCACACACTGCTCAGTACTACAGCCCCCTGTACTGTACCAGTGTGTTATTTTAAAACCACACATTGCCAACACACACATTTACCATGTGCGCACTGCAGCACATTTCACCCTTTCATGTAGTGTATTTCTTGCGTGCACACATGCATTCAGCACGTTTCTACCACACATGCACTTCCACATCAACTTGCTGTAGGCCATGTTTGAGTAAAGCACACAGCAGCAGAACTTTAAAATGTTTTTTGAGCCTGTAGGCCTCACTCCAGTGACACAGGGTTACAAGCATTTGCAATGCAATAGGTTTCGCATTAGCGAGCTTTAGAGCTATTGGCATTATAAATGCCTATTTGGATTTTTCTTGCCACATAAATTGGTCAATCCTGCCTTATAATTTGGTCCTAGGACACAGCACACATTAATGAAGCACTTGGTGTTGGCATGAAACCTAAATTTTAATTCATAAAACAAAAGACATCTGTCTTTACTATTGTAAACTTTATTACAATACTTTAAGTTGATTGAAACAGAATACTGCAATGTTGTGTTGCAAGCCAAACCAAACAACTCCATCCGGTGAACGTAAAACACAAACAATCTAAACTCCACATCAGGCTATGATATAAGACACTGAGAACAAACTGCTCTTGAAGTAGTTCACTAGGTTCAGTCTCCACTGCCGACGGAGAAACTCATTTATCCTCTGGTTTGGCTTCACAACCAAATGTCCATCCCCAGAAATACTTTTCAACGTATTCGATTTGACGTGCAGGCAGTGGAGTCTTAAATCTACCTTTACTGTCGGCATTACACAATAACAAAGTAACTGAAAAGTGGAATGAATGTATCGGAGCTGTAAAATAAATCCACATTTACTATGTATGAAGTAAGCTGCACAAAAGGCAAGACTTCGTAGTCACAATATACATTGTAAAGGGATTTAACTAGCGGCGCAGCGCATTACCAGACAGCTGCGTGGAAGCAGGACATTCTTCAACTCATTAATGGTGTATAGAGATACAGTTGAGACCCAAACAATAAAGCATAGAAGCTGCACTGGAGTTCAACTTTTTTAATTGTGTTGCAAAGTCCTACACAATAATCAAGTTTGGGGTCATTACAGGGTGTAGGGAGGCGGCCTCTCACAGTAGCTACAAGTACAATGAGCGATGGGAAGGGGGAAACAATGGACATCCCGTACAGAGGGGCAATTCTCACTGGTCTGACATGTGTGCATTTAAGTAAGATAGCTTCAGCAAGTCCGAGTTTACTTAAACTCCAATTCCATGTGGATTTAGCTGCACTGTGCGTATAAACACAACACCCCCCTGCGAGTATGGGTTAAACATGTGGGTCAGAGGGAATCCTTGGCAACAAAGCACCACCCCTCCCTTACTGAAGCAAGGAAGAGTTTTACCCTGGAGGTGAACTAATCAAGAGTCCCTACAGGGGGGTGCAGTCAACTCAGGCACTCAACAGTGACTACAGCGTGAGAATAATGAAATAAAAAAAATACATAACGCTCTGGGCTCGGCTGCCTGTCGCATTTCGGCCACAATGCATATCTGGCTGAGGGGACGGCAGAGATGCGGCATGTAATAACAGAGTGCTGATGCCCTCAGTGTAGTCATGCATGCAGCATGGTCCGCCATCCAATGTGCTTAAAAGAGAATCTTGACTGCTGTGGGAGAGAGGGAGTGACCGACAGGCTGCCGGCGGTGACACTGAGTTAATTAAATTTTAAGAGCTTTGCAACATAACTGGTGCTCATGCAAAGCACTTTAATACCGCCGATGGAGCTCACGCTTAAAATTACAATGGCCACGTGATGTGAATGGGAGAGACAAAAGAGAAAAGTAGTTCGCCTACACTAAAATATAAGGGTGATCGTGCAATAATCCATGTAACAGGGTCAGTCTGCAAGGCGGTAACAAAACAGCCTCTCGATAAGACAAACGTAAGCCATTTACCAAAAACATCAAGGGATTTTTTAAGGGCAGGCCCATGAACGAATGAAAGTGATGGGCATGAGATGGGCATGGTTAAAGTCCACAGAATAGATTACAACATGTTGAGAAAAGCAGCTGTTGCGCGCTGCTATGCTCGACCTAAAAAGGAGCTGTTCACTACTACTGATCACTACACGGTATGCTGCCAAATCGTGCTTGTGCTGCTTAACTCCTGGTGCAGGGAGTAAACTTCCACCACTATGAGGGCAGCACTTTGCGCACTCCTTCTAGTCAACAAGACCGCAATCTATGAGACCTGCCTAAGTCATGGTACACATGCATGATCCATGTTTGCCTATGACAAAAATCAGCATTAGGGATCCAGACAGCAAAACAGTGGGACACTCAGGGCAGGGGTCCCATCTCTCACAATGCAGAGAAGTTTTCCTTCTTAGAAAAAGTATTGCCACGCCTATTAAATTAGTAGTATCTGAAGATTAAAATTGCAATGGGAAACATTTGAGGTTCCGTTCTAGGAGAGTCTGCCTTTAACAGACAAATCCCCTGAGGGAGGCATATCTCACCCTGGCTTTATTTTAACAGGTTGCTAATTGCCCATCTCTTTGCTGTGGCATTAAGAAATTTACATTAAAATGAACTATTTTAACCATGTGTCAGAAGAATTAGAATGATGTGAATATTTCCTCTCATTGTCCAGCAATCATTGTCAGTCCCGCCTGTCTCCCTAAGCCTGAGTGTCCTGGATTATTCCATGTTTCTGGTCTTCTACCTTTCACTTCTCCATCTGTACCAGACACGAGTCCCCATTCCCTGCCCATGAAATCTTTTTCCCTGTCGCCTTGAGTCATCCCTTGCTTACCCCTCCCCACAGGAAATCCTTCCCATTTCCCCTCACATCACCCCTCTCCTCCAGTAACTAAAAACCAAGAGGTATGAGAGAATGATTCTGCCCTACCTGAGTGACTGACTTCCCAAACTTAGAGGTCTAATTTATGAAAAGTGGTGCATCGTGTCACAATGCGCCACTTTTCCTGCACCCCATTGTGCCCCCTAATGCTACCATGTGTGCGCTGTGTTTATGATACGGCCGACCATTGGGGCATGTTAGGGAACTGGGGTCAAAAATGTTGATGCTAGTTTGGCGCTTTGCAGGATTAGCTCCAAAAATGTTTACGCTAATCCTGCAAAGTGAAAGTAGGCCCATTGAAAACAATGAGAGCGTTAAAAATGACGCAACAAATGGCTCAGTGGAATCTCATAGATTTCCACTGTGTCATTTATCTGGGCCTCTTAACTATGGAACGCCCCTGTTGCATACATTATGTCTGGTGCAGGCACAATGTGGCGTAAGGGTTTACACAGTGGTGCAATGCATGTATTGCACCACTTTGTAAATATGGCGTGGCATTTTTTGGCCACCTAACGCCACATTATCGTAAAAAAATGATGCTAATGTGTCGCAAGGTGGTGCTAAGGGCTTCTTGAATCTGGCCCTTAGAGCCTCGGAACCCACAGATACATAGACCTATCACAGTCATTCCAATTAACTGAGTCAAAATAGACTTTGACAGAGGCAATCATACATACCTCCAGCAAACTGTCCAGTTGCTGTTTACACTTGCCTACTTTGGATGGAACCACTAAATTGATTGACCTATTATTATCTCAACAGGCTACAATTAACGTGAGTAACTTCTGCCTTCAAGACTTGTCAAAATGACTTCATACTTTGAATTCCATTACAATTGACCTGTTCTTTGCTGCAGATCTATCGACATGAGCCCTGAGAAAGTCCATAGGACGAAACTGTGTTAGATGTATGCTGTATGTATTTTCACGTACTTGCCGGAGAAAACGTGTCATCTTCAAACGAATCGACACTAAATGCTCCACTAAGGAACATATACCTGTGGACTATTTAATTGCACTATAAACTATACATTCACTCCAATGACATACTATGAGATAATGGACAAACGTATAAACTGGATGCACAGTTGTAAATACAATTATAAAATTAACAAATACGGATACTGCTCAAAAAGCTAAGCGCTCTGAACATTGGCATCCGTATTTAGAATAAATGAGTTGGTAGTGAGGACGATATACGAAGTTTAAGCCAAAAATGTGTAGTGCGTTTATAAATGTAAAATGGTGCAGGAGCTTTGTGGTCTGAAGTGCCCACCTGACTGTATGTGTGTTGTACAAAAACAACAAATTGAAGAGTTCACCCTGAAATGTCAAAGGAACATTTTTTCAAGACACTTTTATTTATTATATACCACACTTAAGATTTAGATTCATCAGTATTTAAAATTGAGATTAGAAATGTTAGAAAGTGACATTTTAAACATACATGTGGAGAGTGATAAATATATGTTTAACTGGTTTTACATAAGATTTGCTGAGTGTAATAAGACTTATCCACTCACTGTTAATGCCGCATTTGCATCTCATTAAGCTACGGATGTGGTATTGGCACGTACTTAAGAGTTTAAGAGACAACCCCTGATGGGTAATTTGCGCAGAGGAAGAGGAGACTGCCAGTGGGATGGGGCGGTTGAGAGAACTCCAAAGTCACATTTCAAGTGTATGCAATGTGGTGCTATTCTTACAATCTAGCCACTATGTTAATTCCTTGAAAAGATTTCACAACCAGAATCCGGGGTACCACACCGGTGGCGGCTGGCCATCGTTTGTGCTCTGGGGTTGGGGTATGGACCACCTGATTAAGGACCAGGGATGTGGATGGTTCTATAGACTGCTAGCAGGAGCTGCCTTGAAGCCCCCTTGAAGGAAATATGTGACCCACTGCTTAAGAGAGGCCCCGAAAGTATCCTTGCCCGAGGACGATGCTGTCTGGAGCGCTAATGCTGCATCCATGAAGTTGACTGGTGAGGTCCGGACGCCCCCAGTGTGCTCGCAATGGGTGATGAAGGTAAAGTGCCCGTGCCTGTGGAGTGCTCACTAAAAAGCTAACTGTGTGCTTCAAAGGCTTCCTGCTGAAGAACCCTAGGCCTGGAAGTGTGGACGCATTCTGCGGCCTCAGCAGCAAACCTGAGCGCTATAATAGGAGTTGTACCAAGGAGAAAGGTTTTCCCCTCAGTCAAAGAAGTCAGTCGATGCATTACCATGATGCTGTGACTAGGCTTCAGCTTCTAATTGTGCATGTCTGGCTTTTGTCTGAGCCTTAGGAAGATCCAGCGGTGCAAGATCCAACAGTCTGTACAAGATCCAGCAGTCCATGGAATATCCAACAGTCTCTGCACGATCCATCGGTCCGTGCAAGATCCATCAGTCCATGCAAGATCCAAAAGTCTGTGCAAGATCCAACAGTATGTGCAAGATCCAACAGCTTGTACAAGATCCAACAGTCCATGCAAGATCCAACAGCCTGTACAAGATCCAACAGTCCATGTAAGAACCGACAGTCTGTGCAAGATCCAGCAGTCTGTACAAGATACAATAGTCTTTACAAGATCCAACAGCTTGTACAAGATCCAACAGTCCATGCAAGATCCAACAGCCTGTACAAGATCCAATAGTCCATGCAAGAACCGACAGTCTGAGCAAGATCCAACAGTCTGTATAAGATCCATCAGTCTGTACAAGATACAATAGTCTTTACAAGATTCAACAGTCTGTACAAGATCCAACAGTTCATGCGAGATCCAACAGTCCATTTAAAAAGCTGTCATGCCGTAAATGTAGCGCTAGGAAGTTTTTTTTTATTATTATTATTGTTTTTGTTTAACTGTGCACCCGGAACAAGAGGGCATATCTGACGTCTTCTTTTATCCTCAGACTGTTAGCAGAAGCGACCTTTTAGGCCCTCTTCAGCCAACATTTCACTAGGGAATGAGAGAAGCCTCTTTAAGATGTAGGCCTCGCAGTATCTCTAAGCAAGCTTGGAAGAAAAATGTCGCTCCTAACTTTATACGTTTTGATGGGCGGCTTATCTAAAGCTTCTGATGAAAAGAATGAGTATGAAACTACTTTATATTTACAAATACAAGCATTACATGGAGCCAGCAGAGGGCGCCAACAGACAACCCTAGAAAGAGGACACGCTGAAGCGTGTAGTTGCTAATAATACACATGATTTATAATAGAGCAAGCAACACAGGAAAAGGAAAATACAACAAAATATCATTCCGAACCGCAAAACCTCGATCAACACCACGAAAGTGTCGCATCTATAGCTACGTCGTTTTAAGCTGAGAGTGTTTATCATGGCACAAGTCCTAAAAAAATAAATGGGGGAACTAACCAAGTTAGGCAGTATGCAGGCGACATCATGGCACATAACGTCACGACACTGGATCAAGCCACAGCACTTTGCATCACAAACGATGACCTCACAGGAAAGAGGCATCAGATCTCAACCCCTCGGGCATATGTTTAGCGGTTCTATCGCGACTACACTTGAGTGCATTGCAAAATTTTGCGTTAGATTGTGACAAAAAAGTTACACAACCCTGACACAAAACCTGGGCCTCAATTTTTACGTTTTTTTTAAAAGTCTGCCACAAAAAAATTGGCCCAAGGAGAAATGTGGCAGTAAATCAGTTCTGCCTAATTGGTTGCACATCTACAGCCAATATCTTATGGGTTTAAGGCACCCACTGCAGAGATCTTTGTGTGCCCAGTAAATCCCAGGGATTAATAACCATGGTAAAATAACTTGGGGGTTAAAGCATTTGCTGGAGGGATCTGTGCTTTGTCTTGTCCCAGTTTTGAATAAGAGTAGCATTGAGAGCAAATGTGTCTCCTGCAAAGCACAACATGTAGTATGCAGATGACTGAGTTTTATTTTATAAAGACAGGTAAGTGGGTTAGAGCTTTTAACACAAAGATCCTTTTGTAATTTGCAGTTCACAATTTGTAATCCTTCTAATGTAGCACAGGGAGCTATGAAGGACATGTGACTTCTACACCTTGTAAGCCCCACTGTATTATGCAACACATCCTGTACATTGATTTACACACATATCATTTACTGTCAATGTATGTTTACGTATGATGTAAACACTCGATCACCCCAAATTGGGATGAGTAGCTCTATAAAAGTAATAAACCAAATAGGGGTAGTTAAATTGTTTTTTGTGTAAATGCTGGGACAGACCAACGCATCAAACATTCGTACCATGCAAGGGTATCTCATATATAGATACTGAGCAAATTGAAAACCATGCCTCTTTTAAGTACTCGTGCAGTGATAAGATGTATGCCTTTTATTTCCTTCATTGCAGCGAGGTGTGTGGCCCGAGTCAGCTTCCAGCTAGGATAATCAAACAAAAGGAGTCCTAATGGCCCCTTAGTTTCAGCCTTAGTCCTTAGCAAGCAGGAATTTAAAATAAGAAAGCCCTCTCCAGTCCTGCACGTTGATACTCAGAATGAACGAAAGCATGCAACTGCAGGCTCTGCTCAAAGTATCCTGCTACACCAAGATGAATTTACCAAATTTTATTAGGGCCCAACATCTTTGCAGGGTGGACAGTGTCTGCAGCACACATAGAAGAAGCAAAATGCCATGGACGATTGTTTACGTGCAGGAAAGGACACCTTCCTGCACATAAACAATCATTCAAAAGGTACTTCTATATGTGATGAATTTTGCAGCACACATAGAAGTGCCAAATCACCATTATAGATTATGTGCAGGGAGGGACACCTTACTGCACATAAACAATCTATCCCCTCAGCGCAGACACCCTTGCACTAGGGTGCAAGGATGCCTGCATTGACGCTAGGCAGCTTAATTCAGTGCCAGCACACGGGTAAACACAGGAGTGCTCCGTATTCCTCTAAATACGGCGCACCCATGCGTTTCAAAAGTGGTGCAGCACGGTGCTGCTTTTTTTGGCGCAGCACCACTCTGTGCCACTTTAGCATAAATCTGGGCCTCAGTGCCTAGAACACAGGGACAGTTCGCCGTAATGGAAGTTTGTTAAGGCCCTGCTTTCCTGTTTTCTTTCATTTTTTTAAATTACATAAATAGTGAATAATAGTGTAATAAAAATGGAGTGCAGTTAGTTGGAATATGTTCACCATCTGGCAGCCAAGGTTAGTAAAAATGCTTTTAAATGTCTGTTGCGTGCGTGCTTGTGGGTGAGAGTGTGTTTATGTGGGAGAGTGTGCAACTGTGTGTGTATGTGTAAGCAAGTGTGTGTATGAGTCAGAGTAAAGGTGAAAAGCGTGTGATGTCACTTCCGCTACCCCTGGCATTTTGGTGATTTGAAGCCCATGGTGTCTGGAGGAGGAGAGATTGGTTCTACGTTGAGAACATTTTGTAAAATGAAGAAACATAAAGCCTTTCGAACTGACTGTGGTTCGCCAACCTAAAGGGAAGCAAAGTGAAAGTGAAGCCCTGTGTCATTGGGAGTGGGCCTGCAGAGCCCCCACCATTGGATGTTTTCTGGAGTTTCTGAGTTCACAGTGAAGGTGGAAGGAGGAACCTGATCCGGAACATCTCTCATTGAAATAGGGTTCATGTAGAGTGTCAAAGGATGCTGGGAGAAGGGTTATAAACTTGCAGCTGACAGACAAAGAAGCCAGGAAACTTCAGGGGTCTATGTTTTGATTTCTGTCACAGTCATAATTTCCATTGCTGGTAGCTCCCATAGTAGCAGGGTACCAAGGGAGCAAGGGGTACCACCATATGCAGAGGGTTATAATTTATCATCACACGTGAAACAACTCTTTAGGACAGTGGTTATGAACCTTTTGACTTTTGTGGACTCCCACAAACACATTACAGGAATCTGGAGACCCCACTGAATCTTTAATGGAATCAAGGGACCCGTCCCCCACTGAGTCATTAGAGAAAGCCAGGAACCCCGGACTAAGAATTTTCAGTGATTTGAACCACAAAAAAATACACAAAAAATAAAGAAACAAGCATTTATCAAACAAGTACACAAAAGCTGAAATATTTGATTTAATATAAAAACGACTATAAAAAATAATTTTAATGCGAAGGTTGGGGCTATGCTTAATTCAACGGAAGCTACTCATCATCTATTCTGTTTTCTGTGTTATGCACGTACACTGCTCCCACAAATCGATCTGAGGATGCTAACTTAGTTTGTAGCTTCCAGTTTAAAATTCCTTCTTATTAACAAAATGTTTTAAAATGTTAAATTTTACATTTTGCTTCTTTAAATACATTTTAATAACCTGTTAATATTATTTAATTTTCTAAGCAGTTGTAGAACCACTGAGTAGGCTTCGCAAACCCTCAGGGGGCCCCGGACCACAGGTTAGGAATCACTGTTTTAAGATACTGATAAAACGGTCTCAAGTTTGTCCTGTCCAACACTAGTTAAGGGAGAGGAAAACACCAGTTTCCCATTCTGGTTTCAGAAATGACAGCTACAGGTAACCAGGTGTTCAACGGAAGTTCATTAAATGCCAGCTGGACATGAGAGAGTCAGCAAATAGGTATTGTGCCCTTTACGCCACACACATCCTCACACTGTGAGTCCTAGGATCAGCATTTCTAAAACCTCTAGGGTCCCCAAGGTAGGTGGTGATTATTTTTATTGCTAACACAAGTGAGCGAGGCCCAAGGCCGCATAGCGAAGGAAGTACTGAAGATCACTTGAGCTGTAGGCCCTCTGGCCTCTCGGATTGCTTTTAGGTGTCGATCACTCCATGCACGTGCCATGCTGTGAGACGTATTGTTTAAAATTCAGTGGGCTTAGAACCCACCCACACAGTTAGATGTTTTCATTGTCATCGCCATTTGCAATCTTTTGATTGCTTAGCTTCAGTAGGCTTCCTTTCCTTTCTTGTGTTAGCTCCTTCCAGGAGAATGGAACATGTGTTGTTCTTCTTCATCTTTGTTCTTTCTCGTCTTTTTTGCAATTCACATTTTTTAATTGATAAGCATTTCAGTATTATTCCTAACATGCAGTGTGCTTTCCTACATTTAACACATGCATTTGGCTTCTTATTTATGTTGCTTTTTCTCTGACAACTATCTCTATTGACGCTTTAGTTATTTACAACCACAACTGTATTACTCTACAACCACTCTACTCTGTGCCACTCCATTTCACACAGTGTCACAGTATGACATTCTATGCCACCCTACTCCACACCACTCTATGCCACCATGCTCTACACCACCCTACATCACTCCACTCTGCTCTACGTTATGCCACTCCATGCCACTGTATGCCACTCTACTCAATGCCTGCCCTATTGTGCTCCAGTGCTTAAACTCTTTTAACTTTACTAAGAGTTGGGGTGGAACTCCTGAGACTCAGACTACTAGTGAGGCTTTACCTAAATGTCGCCTATAGGAATAACTAGTACCTCTAGCAAGAGGGGGAATGGGACTCAGGAACTTGCCTATTGAAACACTAGAGCCCGAATCTCTGGGAACTGTATGTGTTGTTTGTGAATTCCGCATTTTACTTTGTGTTGGTACAAAAATACTTATTTGTTCATAAAAGCAAGTATTTGATTGGACAATAATTTGCTGCTGATGAACTTATTTTGAGATGTGAGACTGTGTTCACCCCCTGTATCTACCACTTCCTGAGAAGCCTTGGATTGCTTGACTCACACTACCACAGAGAGTCAAGTGGTGAATGAGTACTTGGCCCATTTGCTCAAGACCCATAGCAGGTTGGGCCCTGGGACAACAAGAGTAAAAGTCCTAAGCCTCGATGGTTGGGCCCAATAACTCCTACTTCCTCAGTGGCCCTCTGAATGGGGTTCTGACACCATGCAATAGACTTTCCCATTCCAACAAGGAGATTGGGAATGATTAACAAGATTAGATGAAGACAGTGATCTCTAGTGTGTGTCCGACCATCAACCCGTGGGGAGCTGAATCATAACAGTTGGGTATCCATATCTATGATGATATTTTAGCTCTAGGCGTCAGGCGAATAATCAACCCAGATATTCAGATTCACTACAATGCAGGTATGATTCAAGATAGAAATGTATATGCTGGTTGAGATGACGAGAAGGCAAAGGAGTGAGGTATTTTGTGAGAGAATGGTAGATCACAGGACAGCGACAGGGTGTGTGGAGTTGGTGGCTACATTGGATATTAAATATTCAAACAAATTAATGGAAGGGCCATTTAAAACTTTGGCTGCAAGCCAGGTGTGGTGAATTAGAGCAGTACCGTCACTCCTACCACAGTCCCCTTTCTTGTAGAGGATGTGGTAGTTTGGAGAGAGGAGATTATATCAGGCATCGAGGAGCCATTTGACCAGGTCTGAATAATGAATATCATGTGATAAGAGTGATGTAGGATGAAGGTATGAATATTTTGGCGATTTTGCTGAATGCTCTTCCATAAAGGATGGCATCCACTAGAGCACTGGAGGAAAACGTTGGGGGATTAGATGTAGCAGTCAAGGAGAAGGGTGGTGATAAGAGGATATTCACAGAATCAGGCTGTTTGCAATTGCAAAAATGCCATATAGTATTTACAAACCTCAAACCACTGTTACTCAATCACAATTTGGGTTTGTGATCCAGTACTAGTTGTGTGTGTGGAGGGGACATGTTTAGCTCGTCCCTTCCAAACACCAAATCCAGTCAATGAGCATTAATACTTTACCAACTACAAACATGTAGTAGTAAGCCGTTCACATAGAGGAGGGGTGCCCAAGATCAGAAAGTGATTTTAGGGAGGGTGTATTAGGGAAGTGAGTGTGAACAGTGACGCAATGGAAGCGACGGAGCTGGATCTGGGAGGTGCGGCCGGCTGCTCACGCAAGTCCTCCCGGCCCCTCCTCGACCCTCGGCCCCCCGGTCCTTTGGCCTCTTGGACCGTCTTGGATCCTCGGCCCACCAGTGCAGGCACGCTGTTGGGGCCATCGCGGCCTCGTGCCTCCTGGCCCCCGGCCCCAGCAGCAGTGGGACAGCAGCAGTGGCTGCGGCAGTGTCGGTGAGGCGGCTCGGCTCCCGGGCTCACTGACTCCTCAGGCTGGCAAGCCTTGAGACCTGAGCCTTGAGCCTGTGTCCTGGGTGCCTGATCTAGCAGCCCAGAGGAAAGTGAAGAGGTGAAGCAGCGGTAAGCAGCAGAGGAGGGCGGCCCCCAGCCTGGAGCCTGCCTGTGAGTCAGTGAGGAGGATTGTGGAGGTTGTGGTGGCACTGCTGAAGTGACGAAGAAAGGGAGGCGGCGTCAGGCGGCATCAGGTAGCTCGGGGAGCTTCTGGAAACCGTGGGGGCATGCGGAGCAGCGCTGTGCAGGAGCAGCTGTCCAGAGAGACCAGAGAACCCAGTGAGAACCCAGTGAACCTAATGAACCAGTCTGGAGGGTTCTAGAAAACCTTAGAAGGCACCAATAAGGCATCAAGAAGGAACTAAGAGTGGGTCAAGAGCCAGATTAAGCAGCACAAAGCAGCAAGACGGAGTGGAAACTGGAGTGGAGTACGAACGTGGTACCAAGGTACTGAAAGTGGAAAGAGGTACGGAGGTGTGATGTGTCAGAAAAAAGGGGGGACTGCAACATTAAGAACAGATTTTTAAGTCCCACTATCACTAATGCCCACTGAAGCCCAGCAGCTCAGTATTGTACAGCTCACAGTCCAGTTTGTGGTCTGGCATTGGGCACAATTGGGCTGCCATCGTCAAAGTCAATCACATCGCCTGCCTGACGCGTACTCCAGCAATTGAAGAATACTCTGGAATAAAGTCAGACACTATTGGAGAAGATCTAGAGAACAATCTTACCTAAGGATTTCTTATCTAGCTGAAGGGCCCGAAGAGTGGATCACACCCTTGCGTGCCATACAGACATACTGATTAACCAGGAGAAGGAGAAGGAGTATCCGGTCAGGCAAAGCGCGAAACACTGCCACTAATCAACCCTTGAACCAAACCAAGAGGAAAAGGAAAAGAGAACAGGTATTGGAAGAAGCAATGGCTAAAAGGAGAGTGAGCAGTGATTTAGATCGCCTTAGCCCACGCAAGAGGCAGGTCCCAATTAACAAAACCGGCAGGAGTCTGGCTGAGCAAAGAACTAACATGGAAAAAACGAGTTGGGGAGAACTAGAGGATTGGAAAACTGGGACCATCCTGGAGGGGGAAGCTAGTCATGCTGCCCGACTCAATCATCATAAGATAACTGACTATTTTTCTATTTCAAACATCTATGGTGAAAGTAGGAGTGCCATGCTAGCAACAATCCAACAAAACGCAGGGGGCAATAAACCATTTACACAAACCCTGCAAACAACAGGGAGCGCTAGAAAGAAGGCCAGGGAAGAGCCACCACCCCCTTTCCTCTTTTAGTTGGCATGGTCCCAACATTTAACCACCATAAACCCAACCGAAATTACTCCTATAGAATCAAGCAACGAGAGCATAACTTTACGTGGAAGGCAAAATAAGAACACTGTTACCTATGTAAATGCAAGTGTTGACCTAAACGCAGGAGTAAAGAAACCTCTTGACCTAGTAACTGCTACTCAACCCATAGCAAGTGGTAACCACATGGATGAAAGAGTAAGCCCCTTAAAGGACCAGCGGAGTGCAAAATTAAAAAATAACACACCAAGAGATCTTAGCCAATTATCACAGGCCGACGTAAGCAGCAAGAGAAATAAACAATGTACTAGACAGAGTGATCCCAGCCATGTGAAACAGAATCGGCACACGGACCAAGATTGGTCCATTCAAATTCATATGAATAGTTTTTTGTTTTTTTAAATTTTTTATTTATGCTTTGAATGGTTCCACTTACAGATATGCAATTGCGGTCATGTACAGTATATATTAACAGACAATTCAAAATCATGAAACACAGACACTGGTCGTCATGATCCTGTCCAGAGCTCTTCACCTACACACGACCCCAGGGAACCTGGCCACACTCACACAAGTCCCAGCCCTTAAGCCTCCTATCACACAGGGTCACTCGCCTACAGCTCACCCATTTCTTTGCCAATCAAATACTGTTCATAGATATCCCAGTGTTTCGCAGGCCTGTTTGTTGGGGGAGCAGTTCACTATAATTATCTGTTTGTGTATTACAGTATACCATGTCTCCATGCCAGTCTGCCATAGTTGGTACCGGTCTGCGGTCCCATCCCATAGCGATGCGTCTCTTGGCCAGCAGAAACCCGATCACCAACAGCTTTTTGAATGTCTTTGGTTGTCTATCCCATCCCAGAAGTGCTATCATTGGTTCGGGGTCCAGTCACTGTCCGACTATTATTCCCAGCTTGCTAAACACTGCTCTTCAGAAGCGCTGCACCCCTTCGCAGGCCCAGGACATATGCAAGAAGCCAGCCCGTTCTTCACCGCACCTAGGACAGCTCGCATCCGCCCATAATGCATATCTATAGAGTCTAAGGGGGCTGTAGTATACTCTATTTAAGAATTCAAAATGAATGAGGTGATGTCTGCCGTTCAGAGAGATCGTGCATGTTACAAAGCAGCAGTAGCGCCATTGATCATCTGTTATCTGTACCTCTAGCTCTCTTTGCCACTCCAGCCACGCCGCTGTCTGCTCATGAGAGCGCGCCTTCTGTATTTGCATATACAAACAGGAGACCAATCGCCGAGGTTGGTCGTTCAATACTACCACAGAGAGAGCCTGTACATCTGGTGGTTCGCCCATATCATCACCTAACATTGCAGCCATAGCATGCCTCACTCTGTGGTACTGATTACGAAACAGCGCAGTAGGCCTGGTTGTTTGATTCTCAATTCTCCCATAGTACCAATACCTAAGGCGTTCATGGCCTGTATCAATTTTCGATTGCGCCACAGGTCGAACCACGCACACCATTCCAATGGTACATGTGGGTAGTACAATAAGGCCAATCCCTGTCTGCGCAGGATTTCGTGCTAGGCTCGTGTAACCGAGTTTAATGACGCAAATTCTCCATAGCGTCTGCTCGGAGTATGGAATATTTTGCTCTGTAGTGGGACCGGGGAGGCAAGTTCACGCTCTATTTTTAAATATGGGGTGTCCCCAGTTTCATCGAACCAGGCATGGGCCCCGCAGCATGCGCAACAACCCCAGAGGTCTACAGGTTTGGGGCCCCTAGACCCCCTAGTTCGTACGGGAGAGTCAGAGTGCGCCAGCTCACTCGGGGCTGCTTACCTGCCCAGGTCAATCTAGTGAGCAACACCCTCAGTGCTTTAAAATAGGTTTTCGGTAACAACATCGGGATGTTCTGCAAAAGGAATAGAAACCGAGGAAGTACCACCATTTTCATTAGTACATCGGAAGCCTGATCCATCTCTCTACATCCCCTGCCAACTTCTGGAGTGTAGCATCGAAAATTATCGACCATTACTATCTACGGGTCTGAGTGGATTTTGATGCCCAAATGTCTTACTGACTCTACTTCCCATTTAAGGGAAAATCCCACATCCACCTGTGTCGTCACCACTGTCAGGGGAAACAAAACAGATTTGCTCCAGTTGATCTGAAGGCCAGAGAGCACGCCATATCTCGTAATCTCTCTGAGAATTGGGGCAACATTTTGCTGTGGATCTTTAACATATAAAAGTGTGTCATCCACATTGGTCGAAAGCACAAGGGTATAATCCCGAAAGCACAAGCTGCAGTGTCCATGTACCCCTGAAGCACGCACACCAGGGGCTCCACCACCAGTGCATACAGCTGGGGGGTAAGCGGGCACCCCTGTCTGGTGCATCTAGTGATCCGGAAAGCCTCCATTACCACTACATTGATGCAGAGCCTAGCTGATGGCTCCCCATATAATGTGGACACCAGGCGTAAAAACAAAGCCCTCATTAAAATGCCTCTCCACTGAATCAAATGCTTTCTCGGCATCCCAAAAAAACGCCACTGCTTTCAACTTTGGATTAATATTCTGCATTGTACCAAACAGTGTATGGAGATTCATAGTCAGGCTGCGACCCAGAATGAATCCTGCCTGCTCCGGATGGATCAGCTGCAGTAGCACCCCGGCCAGGCGATCCACCAAAATTTTAGCATAGATCTTAAGATCTACATTAAGTAGTGACAGCGGGTGGTAGGATGAGCATTGCTCAGGTGGCTTCCCCGGCTTGAGCAACGTAATTAACATTGCTTCCCGCATCGATGGGGGCATAAGCCCCTCTTCCACCATTTCCTCAAAAACAACTTTTAACTGCGGTAGCAGCAGGTTTTTGTTAGCTTTGTAAAAAAGCACAGTTAGCCTATCAGGGCCCGGGGCCTTACCCTCCACCATTCCCCTCAGTGCTCCATCCATCTCCTCCAGCGTCAAAGGGGCCATAAGGACATCCCTGTCCTCATCTGTCAAATGCGGTATTTTAATGTGTGTGAGATAGTCCAACAGCGCCTCCTGATCTGGAGTAACCCTGGAGGTATACAGAGATTAATAATATTCATGAAATCTAGCTAATATATGTTCCAGGTCTCTAATCTCACTGCCATCCGCTGCCTGCATGGCTATGATCACATTTTGCTCTTGATTGGGACGTATCAGATTTGCCAGTACCGAGCTAGGTCTTTCCCCTTCCCCATACATTCGTGAAGTAGCATATTTCCCCAAACGCTGAACTTCCGTGAGGGCCGTATCCTGAAATTCCAGTAACTTAGCATGTATCTGCCCTGTTGTCTGACTGGCTGCCGTGTTCCGATGGTCCTGCTCTAGTTGTGCCAGGTCCCGCTCCTGTAGCTGCAAGCAGCACCTAATCGATTTCAAAACTCCAGCATGCTTAGCTATAGTAATCCCCCTAATATAGGCCTTGAATGTCTCCCATACTACACCCGCACTCACCACCGAACCCTTATTGATCTGAAAAAAGTCTTTAATCACTGTGGCCAAATCATCTCGGAAGACAGAGTCTAACAGAGAGTATGGGGTGAACCTCCACGAGAATGGTGGAATAGATGCCACATCCAAAGTCATCATCAATGGGACCGGGGACTGGTCAGAATAGGCCCTTGGCCAGGGAGTCTCCGGGTTCAAGCTGCCCAGTAGGCTTCTGGCAACCAGCCACAGATCTATGCGTGTGTACAAGTTGTGCGCAGCTGAATAATGCGCTTATCCACCTCTCTCTGGGTGCCTATTTCACCAAATGTCCACCAACCCCAGCTCAGAAGCCAATTCCATCACAGCTCTAGCGGCGGCGGCTGGTCTGCGGTTCCCACCTCCTGATCCGTCTAGCGTAGGGTTCCATGTGCTGTTAAAGTCCCTACACCAGAGTTGTGGAAGACCCCCAGGAGCTCACCATACCAGCCAGATCACAATAGAATTGGGGATCGTCGTAATTCGGACCATAAATGCCCATCAGTGAGAAGGGTGCAGTACTCCCCCCACAGTGCACTACAACATATCTCCCTCCTACGTCAACTGCCACCCTCCTAAAGCTGATGCCAGAACTCTTTGAGGCCCGTATCAATACACCCAGGGCGTGTGAGGTGAAACCTGCCGCCAGTCACTGCCCCTGCAACCTCCTAGGGGTGAGCAAAGGGCTGTTCGGTGCCAAGTGTGTCTCCTGTAATATGGCAATATCTACTTTGTGCCTGTGCAGGTATGCTACTATCTTGCGTACCTTCCGTGCATCATTTAGACCCCATACATTCCACGTGAACAGTCGTTTCTCACTAGAGCCTCTATGTCCCGCAGAGCTTGAGTGGTTATGTGTTATCCATTATAGTAGGACCCCCATATCGTGCCCACCGCACTTCAGTCATGAATCTGCAATCACACTGCATCAAGCATAAGACACAAAACAAATAATAAACCCACCACATCCCCCCAATCCCATCCCCCACCCACAGTAGGCAATATCCCAACACGCCCATCTGGCTACTACTTCTCGAAACATCCTCCCACCCCCTCCCAACTCAATCGACCTCTATAACAATTAGAAGTGGTACACACACAGAGGTGGATGTTGCCCAGTCACTTCGTGTTCCACTTGGGTGCCAGCCACCTATACATTGCTGCTAACAAGCTATTCCGATCATTTGCATTACATATACGGTCAATAAGACCACACAGATCACCTACTGCTTCCATCTGAGCTGTCTTATAAAATAGAATAGTCTACAGCTTCAGTTTCCACCCATAGCGCACTTAATTTGAGATCCGGTAGCAACGCAGAGCCCCGGGTTGAATAGACCCCAGTGGTGCCCATGCATAGAGTCCACCCCCCATCTGACTAGGGGTCTGTATCATCCGCATCACCACCTCCTTTACCTGCCACCCTGCATTTTACAAATTGATCTAGTTTCTTGTGATCTGTAAAAAAAGCGAACTCCCGTCCACGTCAACTCGCAATTTGGTAGGGTATAGCATTCTATATTCCAAGTGCATGTCTCTCAACTTTTTCTTCCCAGCTATAAACTGTCTACTCGCCTCTTGCACCTGAATGTGAAATCAGGATACAGCAAGACTGTCACACTTTCATACTGCAAAGTTTTCAGTTCCCTGGAGCGGCGCAAGGCCGCATCGTGGTCCCTATAGTTCAACAGTCTCGCTATAATAGGGCGATGGGGAGCACCCGGAGGCGGGTGGGTCACCAAGGATCGATGGGCTCTTTCCACAACAAAAGGATCAGAGAAGGTAGTGTGCCCCAGCACGCATGGACGTTCTATGAAGCCCTCCATATTGTTGATCGGGGTAG
This sequence comes from Pleurodeles waltl, assembly GCF_031143425.1. Classification (NCBI taxonomy): domain Eukaryota; kingdom Metazoa; phylum Chordata; class Amphibia; order Caudata; family Salamandridae; genus Pleurodeles; species Pleurodeles waltl. The sequence goes on along the minus strand of NC_090448.1, from coordinate 1,110,086,053 downwards.
ACTCTGCGACTCCCAACATACATAGGTTGTTCCTCCGGCACCTGGCCTCCAAATCATCCACCTTCAGGCATAGAGAATGAACCTCTTTGCTAAGCTTAACATGGCTGGTGGCAAGCTGCATCTGTCCATCCTCCACTTTCGACACTCATCTCTCCGATTGATCAAGGCACACCGCATGCTTATCCAAACGTTCAGTCATTCTATCCATATGGTATGAGAGGGAGTCTATTTTGCCATCAATCTGGGTCAAGCTGTGCTGCATTGCCACCAAAATTTTACGCAGATCTTGCTCCTCCCCGGCGGGCTTATCAGAGCCAGACACTCTCCCCGTCACCACCAGTATAATAATCGCCGGTCCTGAACAACGTCACTGCCCGATGGACAAGCGCGCCTCTTCTTCTAGGCACCCCACGTCCGGTCGATCAGGCAGCCCCAACCAAAGTACCCCAGGCCTCCATCCGGATATACGATACAGTCCAAATCCTTGAGGGGTGGCGTTGGTCACATGCATCCAGTCTCAGGGTGTAAACGCAGCCCAGACCCTGGTCTGCCCAGCACAAGCAACCAGCACGCAGGGGAGGACAGCTTTTACCAGCAAGCAGTTCAATCGCAAAGCCCCCCGGTCACATCCCAGTCGGGCGTACTCCAGAGCCTCTTTCTCAGCGCAAATGGGGCAAATTTCATCCCGATCTCGCAGCCCTGTTTCCAAACCTGCAGCTTCATACCTCACCAGCAAGACAGTCACGATGGGCTCACAGGGGCACACTCCAGCACTGCCACCACCCCAGGCCCTACTTTGCGCCGCCGTCTTCCTCCAGGGCCAAGTCAACCACTGGTCACCTTTCTGAATATCCACCCGCCGCCAGGCCACTCAAGTGTCAGCGGGCTGCCTCGGGGCTGTCCCGCTGTGCAGTCTCGCTCGGCCCCCAGTGCGCTCTCCTCATGACCTCTGGCACTCCGGCCCCCTCCAGTGCCCAGTGCCCAGGCTCCACTATGGCAGAGCCTCCCCGCCGCTAGGCCTGATGCAGTCCCCCAAGGCGTGCAGCAGGCAGGCCGCGCCGCCAAGCTCCGCCCCTCTGCTTCCTCCTCTTCACGAGCCAGTGGGCCACAGCGTTCCCCGCCCGACTCCACAGATTCAAAGTTGGCCAGAGTCAACTCACCAGCACAGGGATGTTGCCATCAGCAGCAGCTGTGTTTGCCGCGCTCGGAAAACGCTCATCAGTGAAGGATTGTGTTCGGATTGTTAGGTGGCCGGCGGAGCACTGCTACAGCGTGGCCATCTTGCGACCGGGCAAGCTCCACCCTCCCCAATTCATAGGAATAGTTATGAATTGAACTACGAGCTGCTTTGGATTCTGGAATTCATCTCAAGATCCCCCACAGATGTTCTTAACTGCGCCACTGTTTTAAAACTTATAAAAGCACTTCCAGACCCTCAACATGTGTCTACGGCCGACATTGCTGCTATAAAATTCATCCAAGCAAGAGGTAAACAGCTAACTGATCCAACGCTTGTTGTCTTTTCAGAGCCGGACCTCCCCAGACAGATTATGGAGAGGAAGGACTTGCTGAAAACCTGGGGTACTGAGGTGGTCATCTATCAAGGTGAGAGATACCCGTCCTCACTATTAGAATTTCGACACACGGAAATGCCCAAGGGCACATGGTCACTTTTGCTTGGAACACAGTATGTCACCCATCCCAGCATAGCCACTGAAGAACTGACTAAATAAAAGGCGCTCTGTCCCCCTTGAGAGTTCAAATATGGAAGGAAGAAGGGAGGAAGAGGCTAGTATCAAGTTGGAAATATCAGTCTGACTGGAAATGGTTACCACTGGCATTATCCACAAGAGCAACAGGTAAAAGCTGAATAGTTACGGAAAAATCACCACACTGGGGATTAAACATCTGCTTGTGGACATGGGTGGTCTACTGGCAAAACTGGAAGATCCAGCAGTAATCCAATTCTTTAGTTCATTTGAAACTATACTTCTACATGAGTCCTGGTCTAGGCAATCAATACCATTAATTGGTTTTACAGAGTATATTAGACCAGCCACGAAAACTAGCAGATCTGGCAGGGCGAAGGGAGGCCTAATGATCGACGTCAGCACAAGCTTACTTGTGAAGATCACAGAGTTTAAGGAGGATGGTCTACCATTTCAATTAGTGAGGCCTGATGGATGGGGAAAGAATATGGAGGAACCTTTGATTTTAGTCAATTTAAATGTTAATCCAAAGAAGAAAACAGTTGAAGCTAACAACATATTAAAGCACTTGGTAAAAATAAAAAGCACAGTAAAGTCGGCATATTGGCTAATCTCAGGTGATTTGAATCTTTTTTTATTTCATAATCCCGGCGAAGACCATATTCAAACAATAGCAACAGTTCCCGGTCAAACTCTCTGTATTAAGAGTAGGAAAGATAATTTAGGGGACATGTGAATCTGTAGGCCTTTTTGCTTTAAATGGCCGGACGCCAGCCGATATGCCACCTGCATGGACAAGATCTTCCGGAAGAACGGTCTCCTACCTAGAGTACACATTGCCAAATCCTGCATTGTATACATTAGTGACTGATTTTAGAATCTTGGACTGTGTGGAAAACGACCACAAGCTGCAGATAATTAGGATTTGATCTTCACCACATAAGCCAGAGAGAATGGCTCTTTTGAAAGGGGTGAATGGCATTGAAAATCTAAAGCGACTGAAATGGTCATCTAACAACATAGAAAGGCTCTATTGAAGTTAGAATCTCTGACTATGGACCTGGCAAATTTGACAACAGTCTGGGAGAATTTCGTTGTCGATCTCTTAAACTCGGATTCCTCAATAAATGTAAGAAAGGGAGTATAACTGAAGCACCGTAGCTACCTACATATACTGCAGCCAGTTCGTAGGAGGAAAGCAGAAGTAGGCAGACTGCTAAGACACCTGCGCAAATGTCCAGAAAATCCATCACTGCTGCCCGCCCTGCGAGAGCAAAGGAAAATGCGTAAAAGGGAATTGTGGTACTTTAAAAAACATCAGCAGGAGATGATTTGGGCCAAGCTACTCTATGCGTCTAAAACATCTGATTCAAAAAGATTCTGGAAACTTATTAACTCTATTGATAAGGCTCCAAAGGCAGCTAACAACGCCAATATAACAGAGAAAGCTTGGGTGTGCCATTTAAAGTCACATCTAAAGGAGTGTTAGGGTTTGTACACAGCAAAGAGCATGTCCCCTCTCACTGCACTAGTGGGTTCTGTAATAGCTCCCTTTTAAACTTACTATTCAAAGCCTTTCTTGTTATCTCACCTTCCCCCCCCCCAGGCTTCTGTGTATGTTGTTTAATGTGCTGTTTTGTTTACACATTGGGCCTTGCTTTTACCAAGGCTTCTTTAAAACACTCCTCCCTAGGCCATGTGTTAATCCAACTCATTTGCATAATAACTGAAACTCTGCACACCTTTCAAGAACATGTGCAGCATGTGAGGACCACACCCAGCTCTTCAAACCACACCCAGCTCTGCACACCTTCCAAGAACATGTGCAGCATGTGAGGACCACACCCAGCCATTCAAACCACACCCAGCTCTTCGAACCACACCCAGCCCTGTCTATAAAAGGCATCCCCCGAGCCTCACCCAGTGCTTGTGCTCGTCTACCTCCCGCTTACCTGAGAACAGATCCCTCGGCGCTGGCACTCCGGCTCTTTACAGACTTTCTTTGACTTCAATTGGCGCAGCTGCTGGCTCTTCCTTCTTCCGGTTTCCGGTTCCTCCTTGCCTCAGCCTCTCTCCTACGAGTAACCTGCAAAAGAGAAAGAAGACAAGGTTAGACTGATCAGTATCTCTTGCCAGCAACAAGTAAGTGCAAAACTTTTTATTACCTGAGGGAGCTTTGATGGCAATTTCTGGATTCGTGTATAGACAGTTTGAGGCGAAGTGCCTTCCACGAGCATTGTGATTAAGGCTCTTTGTTGCAGGATTATTTTGCAGGACTTTGTGAAGCGGACATTGTTTTTTTTCATGGAACTTTTGGGAATCGAACAGTGGAAACCATTGACAGCAAGGAAAACAGTAAATCAAGGACTTGCACAAATTACATGCTGTATTTTGATGTAAAAGTACAGTATTTGTTTTATAAAAGATTCTGGAAATATGCGAAAAGTGAGTCTGCTATTGGGAATTTAGGCTTTAGTTATATTATGATGAATGTTTGATATTGGTAATTCTGATAACGGTATTTGTTTAATTTTTTAGAAGCTTAACAGTAATAGAAAACACATCCCAGAGCAGTAACACATTCCAAACCTGGAAACTAGAGACCAGGATCCAAGAGGTACTTTTAGAAGAGAATTTCCAATAAATAAAGGGATAGTCAGGAACCCATTTAGGAATAGGTTGCACTTATCTGTTCTTTGTTTATGTTTCATTAGGCACCAGTTTCTACAGAAGTCAGAAAGGGCCGCAGATTTGTGCAGCACTTCAACAGTGGAAACGCAAGAACGGTGTTGTCTCTCTTTTTTTTATTTTATCCACTTCCCCCCTTCCCTTGAGCTTCTGTTCTTAGTGCACTGTTTTAAAAACTAGTGTGCTGGAACAAGCAGTTTCAGGGGGGGGTCGGATTGTCTTCAACCTCCAGCTGGGCTTTGACAAGGAGCCACCTGCTAGAGAAGGGGTGCTGACTGAGGGAGTCCACAATATTTGGGAACCTGATGTCCTGAATACTCTGAAGATCACTGCATCATAATTAACAAAAATCATCGGGAAGTCGCAAACTGACTGTGCACCTGCCCCAAATGGTTTACCGCAAGCATTGTTTAAACAAGCAACAGAAAGATGGGCTGAGTTACTGGCTGCAATGTTTAACTATGTGCTGTTAACAGGAATTGTTCTGGCAACGTGGAGAGGCTCAATAATCCAGCCCATATACAAGGGAGGGAATGACGCTTTGCCAAGCAATTACAGATTAATCGCCCTTTTAGATGTTGATTTTAAGTACTTTTCGACTTGCCTACTACAACATTTAGAGACATGGATCGCAGACAATAATATATTGCCCTTAAACCAAAGTGCTTTTTCCAAGGATCAGGGAAACAAATCTTATGGCATTGGGACTGATCATCAACAGTGCAAAAGCAACTGGGACTCCCACATACCTGTGCTTTGCTGATTTTAAAGCTGCTTTTGATTGCGTTCCCCTTTGCAAGTTATGGGCCAAACTACAGCAATGGGGTTTACCAGCAAGCACTTTAAATGCCATCAAACTGATTTATTCCGACACATGGGTTAAACTAGGGGGAGGCTCACATCTGTCTAGGGCAGTTAAATCAACAGTTGGTGTTAAACAATGTTGTGTAATGGCGCCAATTCTTTTCAATCTGTACATAGCAGATCTTTTGGCCAAATTAAATGATCAATCAGCCCACTCCCCTTCTCTTGGTGGCCAACAACTATCTAATATGCTATATGCAGATTGCCTATTATTGCTTAGCAACACTAAAATAGGCATTCAAAAATTGCTAAACAACCGAGAAGAGTATGCAAGAACAAATTAATTAGAAATTAACCATAGCAAATCTAAAATGATAGATCTTAACCATAGACCCAGTAGTCAGCATAAATGGTATCTGAATGGGACAACCTTAGAGGAAGTAAACTCGTATAGATACCTAGGAGTCATGATAGATGCTAGAGGCAATTATGCGCCTCTAAAAGAAGAGATAAAAAATAAGGCGCATGCACTTGTTTACGCTTTTGGCAAGCTTGCACATTCTATCTGTGGCCATGCATGGAATCCACTGACAGCCATAATGAGAGCACAATTACTCCCAACCCCTGCATATGGGACTGAAATAATGATGGGGTGGAAGAAGCTCTCTTGGATAAACTTTTGATAAAGGTGTATAAGCGTGTCTTTCGGCTACCAGGACATGCTTCCCCAGGCCAGATCAGATTGGAGTTTATGTTGGTTAAGCAGACATTGGCTCGAACTGCGGCATATATTAAATGTTGTTACAAACTGCGCTGCGCCCCAAAAGGGACATTGGCTAATCTAGCTTGGCAGGAAATTAAACTAGAAAGAGGTAATAGTAACTATAAAAAGTATTTGGAAAAAAGCCTAGTCCTTTTGAATTTAGGAGAGGTATGGGATCAGTCGCTTCCTATTCTGGCTTTTAATAAAGTAGTAAATAAATCAAGTAAATTATGTAGCTGGCTACAAGACATGGAAGTCTTGGCTAAAAGGTTGCACGGCTGGCTGATTCTTAATTCATATAAAGTTCCCAAAGAATCACCACTGCTGGCTGCCCCCATTCATTGAAAATCAAACAGCGTTTTCTAAAGCTAAGGCTGGGTGAAGTGCCAACGTTAGACCTCATGCCAAAATAGAAGAAGGGGTCGTTAGTAGACACCCATGATTGCCGCTTATGTCATCTGGCAATAGAAAACCTAGTACATGTGGTCTGCATTTGTCCAGCTTTGGCTACTGAAAGAAGACATTTATTGAAAAAAGAACTAAACAAATTAGGGGTCAGAACATGCAGACAAACTTTAATTGAATCATTTAATCCAAGAAACACCATACTGAATATTAGGCTTATCCAATTTTTGGAAATCTTTACCTCTAGAATTTCCTGCACTCAAACAAGCCAGCAAATTGGTATGGTCCCAGTGGAAACAAAAGGTACATATTATGAATAAGAAAGGGCGAAATCCGGAAGTTCTGTACTAGTAATTGGAGTTAAGTGGGGGCAAATCCGCAGAATGTATTACATTTTCTTTTTAGTCTTATTAGAAATATTTCATTACTAATGTTTTATCATATCACTTTTATTTTTTTGCTTAATTGTATGTTTATGGTTTTAATTAACTAATAAACTATCTCTCTATCTAGGGTGGGGGTATTGAACCTTAGGGGGGGGTGGGGTGTACTATGTACTGTGTAATGATGTTAAAGAGACAGTTCTTCAGTTCTTACCTAAATTGAAAGGTGAGGGATTTCATAAAAACACATTCCAGATCTTGGGTGCATAGTGGGATAAAGTGTCTTGCCTATATCTTTGTTTCTTGCACTTGTTCATCTCCAGTCTGGTTGTGTGTGTACTGACACCCACTAGAGGTGATAATCTTTTCAGAGAGATAGGAAAGGGTTGCAGGTGATGATGCCTTTGTAGATGATGCAACTGGCTTTACAGGTGGCGTAGGCTTGCAAGGTATACCAGTTGAGTCTATCAGGTTGTATGAAACATGACCATATTTCTTCGAGACCTGAGGCATGCTGCATTGTGGTGGATGCCCTTAAGTGAGGTCAGTGTGAATTCTGGGAGTCTATGGGGCATGATGTTTCACCATCCAGATGTGACAATACAAGTGATTGAATCACTTTGATGTTGATTTCTGGAATGAACATTTTCACTTTCTTTGGTGGTAAGAACTTGGGGCCATATTTACGAACGTTTTTTCCCATAGACACAGAATGGGTAAAATCCTTTGGTACATCTGGCCCTTGGTATCACACCACCTCTATTTTCCTAGTGATGGGGTCCTTGAAGGTGAGGATTTTAGGGGGGAACATGACTGCCGCTGGATGACATTTTGAATCTGAATCCATGCAGGTCCATGACATGGAGTCAGGCTGGAATTGATGTTGTTAGTGAATATGGTGAATTCATTTTTGGTGGACTTAAGCTGCAGGTAGGTGTTGGACAGTCTTGGTTTAGATGAGGTACGGGCAGCAGCTGTGGCACTGGAAGTTTAGAGCAGAGGAGACTTTTATGTATACTTGAATGTCACCTAAGGCACCTAAATGGTCGCCAGGAGAGCCGAGATGGGCATTATACTCAAGAGAATCAGGTACTATTAAACTCTTTTACTGTTCCAAAAAGCAGCCACTGAGGTTTTCTAAATGGAATGTGCCCCAATACTGCTTTGGTTAAAATAATGCTTGGAACAGCTGCTTGTCCTTGATGTGCTATAACATAAAGACTGGCAATACAGTTAGAAAGTTTGAATAAATATGTTTGAATATATGGGCAATAATTTTTATTTGGAAATGACCACTAACTCTCTAATACACCCATTCCTTTGATGTGGTGTTTGTGAGTTTTCAAGAATAAAGCTATGCATTGGCTGGTCATAGGGATTTTTGTGGTTAAGGATGATGAACATAGCACTACAGTTTTCCCAAAAAGACGTTTTGCAACTTATTTGCAAGATATGTTTAGGTTTCATCTTTAAATATTTTATTGGTGGATCAGGTGAGATTTAATGAGCAGGACCACTGATTTGTCTTTTGTGTGCCTCTTCTAAATAGAAATACAAATGAGCATCCCATTAATGTATTTTTCTTATTATAGAGTCATTCTTCGTATTCATTGATGTTTTATAAATAATTGTAAGTGTTTAAGTGTTTCAAAGGGTGTAGTGAGAATGGGGAAACATAAAACCACCAGAAGCTTTTATATACTTCGACAAAATGGCAATGGACTTCACAGCAGTATCAAACATTAGCTCTTTTAATGGTCTCCTTTTTCAATGAATTGGACGCACTGGTCTACAGGAAGATCTCCTGTTTGCATTCTGTGATCTGAGGGATGTCTCTGGACTCCTGATAAATTTGTGAAGATTGTGTGAGCCTAAACAGAACATCTTTCTGGTCAGACCCTGGAATGTATTGTGTGCCATCCAAATATTTTAGAATTCCAGACCTACATCACTCCCAAATTTTCAAGGCGCTGTAGAGATTTCGGTTTCCTCTTGCATCTTACAGGATGTAACCACAGCAAGGTTACACGTTAGATAACCTTGCTGTGGTTACATCCTGTAAGATGCAAGAGGAAACCGAAATCTCTACAGCGCCTTGAAAATTTGGGAGTGATGTAGGTCTAGAATTGATTCTTTCTCCCTGACGTCATAGAGTGATACCCGGCTGAAGGTAAACAAGGGTAAAAATCTCACTGAGAAACTGATGACTTGACCATTTTAAATATTTTCCTCGAAATTGGCAGTAAAGCCATGAAAATGATGAATTGGACAGAGGATGAATTCACATCACTTAGTTTTCTGGGTGAAGAAAAGGAGGAAGGGATAAGTGGCCCATTAGTATTATGAGTCCTCCTGCATATCTTTTTCACATTTCCTGCCTATGCATGGCATATTTGAGAAGAACAAGGTCAATGGTGATCTGATTGGAATGAAGTTGTATCTGTGGTTCCACCAACAAAGGAATGTCAGTCCGTAGTGCGCTCATTAGGTCTGTGATTTTGTCAGTGTGTTCTCTGTCATGCATGGGCTGCACAGCATGCAGAAGGATGAGCGTTTGAGTGCGTTAGTCATGAATGATTTAAGTTGGGGTGCACGAATCCAGTTTTTTTTGTATTTTGCTTATGTGTGAGGATAAAGAGGCATCAAAGGATGGTGTAACTCTAACAGGCCTGGCATCTTGAGAAGCTCAGCATCAGGGCCATCTTGGTTGGTGCTATCTACGGCGCTAGTAGGTAGACCGGAAATTAAGGGCCAGACTTACATGGTCCTAGCGCCTCCTTGCACCACATTAGCATAATTTCTTTTCACGTTAATGTGGCTCAATGAAGCAAAAATCGCTGAACCATATTTAGATAGTGATGCAATGCGTAGATTGTGCCAGTTTGTGACCTCTTGCGCCACATTATGCCTGTGCCAGGCATAATTTATGCAGGGGGGGCGTTCTGGCATTAGGAGGCCCGCAAAAATGGTGCAATTAAATCTACAAGATTTCATTGTGCCATACTTGGTGTTGTTTTTAATGCCTGCTCAAAGCAGGTGTTAAAAGGACGCATCAAATTGAAATCAGTGGGCCTCCTTGCCGTTTGCTCCACTACTGGCAACATTTTTGATGCTAGTGGAGCAAAGCGCCACAGTAGCGTCATAAATTCGGACACTACTGGCCTAACGTGCATCGTGGTGCGCTGTATTGTAGATACACACACCCATGGTATCGTTAGGAGGTGGTGGGCACAAGAAGTCTGGCGCAACAGTACTGATGCACCAGATTCTTGTGAATCTGGGCCTAAATGTCTTAGTCGTCACTCCTTGCTGAGAATCAGACAGGAGGTCTTTGGCAATACACATAAATATTTTGATGTCTCCCAAAACAAGCACATAGATGTGAAGGAGTGAAGAGATGCGAGTAGATGTATTTGTTGCTATTTGTGGTGGATCCATTGGACAGTCCTCAGTGGAGTCCCAGCCTTCCAGTTTTGTTCCAGTGTGTTTAGCCTCCTGGATATGATGCAGTACTCAGTTATCTTTCTTTTCAGCTTCTGTCAATCTTAGCACCTTTTGCCTTTTAGATGTGTATGAGTACAACGTGTCTCCTGAGCTAATCAGGCAAGGCAGGAGAGAGTGAAATGTTGGCATCAAGGGAATGAAGGAAGACAGGGATGTGTAGACTGGTGTAACTATCAAAGCAGACCCCATGGTCCCTGATCAAAGAAGAAGGAAGGAAATTATCACTAAATGATGGCGAAGGGAGATTGTGTAAAGTATATCTCTTTGGCAGAGTGCAATTTGAAGCATACTTTCGCCATGCAGTAAGGCAACGAAGTGAGGAGGGTGTGTGAAGAAGTTACAGAATGAGATTTAGGTGTTACCTATGTACAAGTGGAAGGAAAAGCCAGAAGAGGGCATGAATTACTGGAGGGTTGCAGTCTAGGTATCCCAGATGCCTCGAGTTAGTAGTAGTGGTAGAAGAGCAGCATAAAAGGGCTGAGTTATTTAAAATGTGTATAAGATAAAGCAGGAACACATTATGTTGATGCTACCATTAATACACAACGTCCTTAGTAGGGCTCTTTCTCAGTCATACTGAAGCTGTCCGAGGGACCAAGGAGGGTCGCTGTGAAGGAAGGACAATTTTGATGGATGTGGGAAGTCTTGTTCAGGAGATTCTAGGGCAATTAGAAGTTATGAGCCATGATTTTGTCATGTGGGTCTTTTACTTCTGGCGCACAGGGGCCCCCATGCCACAGACCCTTAAACTGAGAGCAAATACTCCATTTAGCACTTGACTCTCAGGGTACAAGACAGAACGGTCCAATGATGAATTAGGGAGGTGCGGTGGGCTAGAACAGTAGAATCCCAGGAGTGAACAAAAGAACACTCAATAAATCATTGTCCAGTCAATGCTTTTTCTTTGGAAGGATAAGAACATTCATGCAGATGATTAAATGCAATGCATAAATTTACATAGATTTACAAAATTGTAGGTCGAATTATGAAATAGAACGCACCTTATAGGGTGACATTCCATTATTAAAAAGGCTTGCCTACTAGCTGTGTCAGATCAGAGCTATTCACAACCAAAACAATATGACTACAATATTTTTAATCAATTTAAACCACAAGCTGATTGGATTGATCATGGCGTGTAAAAACACGTACCTTTCACAAAATATAAATCAAGTTTATTGGTTCTAATGAAAGCTTTTTACCATCACAAAATAAGGTCAAAGCCTTTGACAGGAACCTTTCCTTTTGTTTATGCTTGTCACATAGCAACCGCTTGGGACGAAATAACATCACAGTCCTCAAATGCCCGAGGGATTTCCAAACAAACTCCAGAGACTTATTTGCAGCAGGTGTCCTGCACCTCATTGGGAGATGGAGGGCGATGACATCGCTCCCTGTCCTTCTGGGCTTGGGAAGGATAGTCCACTGCTCCAGGGGACCATCTTAGAGCATTTCCGATGCTGCGTGGGTGTCCCAGTCCCTCTGAAGCACCTTCTGATAAATATGTAAATTTGGGGCCTTTATTCAGGCGTGGGTTCCTTTGCTCATTGCAGGGCTCCCATGCATCATCCATTTGCTGAGACTGCAGTCCTGTTGGCTTTCCCTTCCATCAGCTTACTCTGTCCTGTTGTGGTTGCAGACAACAGTGTGGGAGGTCAAGCCATGTGCCCCAGGTGGACTTGCTATAGCATGGCCATAACAAGCGGTGTAGGAGCTCCTTGGGAGAACAAGTCCCTTCTTATCAACCTTGCAGATCCCAGGTTGCATGGTGCATTCTCCTGCTAGTGGTGTAGCAAAGATGCCATTGGTCCTGTTACAAACTGAGAAAATGTGCTCCCATGGCCTTAATTTAATGGTGAGTTACAGACAGAGGTGGTCATTCTGACCCTGGCGGTCAAAGACCGCCAGGGCGGAGGACCGCGGGAGCACCGCCGACAGGCCGGCGGTGCTCCAATGGGGATTCCGACCGCGGCGGTAAAGCCGCGGTCGGACCGGCAACACTGGCGGGCTCCCGCCAGTGTACCGCCGCCCCATTGAATCCTCCAAGGCGGCGCAGGTTGCTGCGCCGCCGAGGGGATTCCGACCCCCCCTACCGCCATCCAGATCCCGGCGGTCCGACCGCCGGGATCCGGATGGCGGTAGGGGGGGTCGTGGGGCCCCTGGGGGCCCCTGCAGTGCCCATGCCACTGGCATGGGCATTGCAGGGGCCCCCGTAAGAGGGCCCCTAAATGTATTTCACTGTCTGCTGTGCAGACAGTGAAATACGCGACGGGTGCAACTGCACCCGTCGCACAGCTTCCACTCCGCCGGCTCGATTCCGAGCCGGCTTCATCGTGGAAGCCTCTTTCCCGCTGGGCTGGCGGGCGGCCTGAAGGCGACCGCCCGCCAGCCCAGCGGGAAAGTCAGAATTACCGCCGCGGTCTTTCGACCGCGGAACGGTAACCTGACGGCGGGACTTTGGCGGGCGGCCTCCGCCGCCCGCCAAGGTCAGAATGAGGGCCAGAGTTTGGATGCAGAGACCCCCTTAGAACTCTGGGCACTGGTGCCACTGAATTGGCTGCACAGCCTTGTCTCTGTTTGAGTGTAGTTGGCAGGGTTTTGCTTATAGTGGCGAGCTCCATCCACCACAATCACCCTCCACGTAGCACCTAACTCCCAGACCACATCAAGTAATATTTCTGCAGCACCATGGCAACTTCTGGTAGTACTGCATTCTTCTCCTTAGTAGCAGTCTAGCTGTAGAGGCTTGGTGTTGCCATCCTGTCCAGCCATGGTGACCTCCTGATCAGGGGTGTTCCTGACACACTTGCGGTGTCTTTTCTGTGTCGATGTGTGAAGCGTTTCCTCACTAGAGCCCATGGTACACTTGATCTGTACATCTCAGGGTAGGCTGAATTCTTGCTGTGCATGCTCTTTCCTGTTCAGTAGGGGTTTAGTGCAATGTTGATGCCTAAATTCTTGTTGCTCCAGAGCACTTTCATTTACTCCTCAAACACCCAGGCCTTTTGCCACTTACAGAGTGATTGTGCTTGTGAGAAAATGCCGCTTTTTGACATGATTACCCCCCACTTTTTGTTTGGTATGTTATGAAGTCAAGAAGTTGTTGGTGCCCAGGGCTCCTGCTAACCAGGTTTCCTGGGTCAGAGCTCTTTCCCTAAACTGTTGTGATGCATTGGCACAATTGGCAACACCTTCAGCTGCAACTATAAGTCCCTAGAAAATGGTAACTAGGTACCCAGGACATGGAGTACTTAGGGTAGCTACTGAAGACAGCAGCACTGATTGTGCCACCCTCTAGGGCCATGCATCCAGATGCACCCAGTCCTACCATTGTGGGCTGAGTGCACTGGTGCAAATCCAAAACACTAACTCGACATGGCACACTACTTGTGTGCCCTGTCCACTATACACTGCATGCATTATGGGTAAGAAACCCCTCTGCCAGGCCTTCCTGCCCTAAGCCACAGTGCACTATACTGTGTGTGAGGCCATAGCTGTATGAGCAATATGCCCCCACTGTGTCCTTGCCAAACCTAGGACACAGTGAGTAAAAGCGCAACCATTTCAATACATGTGCCGCCGCTGGTTAATACGAGTTTATCAGCTATATGAGGGTCACTCTGAGCCCTAGGTTGTTTGGTATCAAACAACTCAGAATGATAAATCCAAACTGGTACTAGTGTTGGATTTATTATAAAATTCAACCAGGTGTCACCTTAGTGGTGTCCCTGGCACAAGCTAACTACCTTGGCATGGTTGCTGACCAGTCCTGACAAGCATGCCACTGCCAAACACAAATCTGCACCCCTGGGGTGAGGGCCTCTGCCCTCTGGGATGCAGAACAAAGCCCTTCCAGGGTGGTGGTGCTGACACACCGTCCCTCAGGAATGTGCACTGCCCTGTTAACGCCTTTGAAACTCGACCTCAAGGACCGCTGCTAGCAACAGATGCTGCCCCCATTGCAAACCCTCACTTCTGGTGGGAGCAAAGGCTGGAACTCAAACAAAGGACAGGAGGCGTGGCCCTACCTAGCATGCACCACTACTAAGGTGTTGCATGTGAGGTGGACTCTCTATTTCATTTTCCTCCATTTTGGATGGAAGGGAAATAGCCATTCGGGTTTAGGGAAGTGACCTCTGCCTACCGGAGGTGGTCACTAAGTGGGTGTGGCCACCCTAAGGTAGATGGCCGATTAGCAACTCCTAGGTTCTCCCTAAAACACCCCCTAAATACAGATTGAACAGACAGAAGAAGACCAGCAACAAGAAGATCCAAAGCGACAGGATCTGTGGACCTGGTGTTCAAAGAAAAGGGGACAAACCCTGCCTCCTGCACCCGGGACCCGACAATCGCTCCTGAGGGCCTGCTGGACAACTGGAAAAACTCTTAAGAACCCCAGAGGAATTCCAAGCTTCACAAATTGCCAGAGAACTACCTCCAGAGTGGAGGCACCATTCTAAATCCAAAAACCAACAATCCAATGAAGTCCACTTCACTGACCATCACTAACTCCAGAACCAGAATCGCAGCTGGATGAAACCTCACACCAAAGACCACAAGGACAAACCCTGTTAGTGTGCCAAGTTTGGTGCACAGCGCCCTCCAGCGGCTGAACTGCACCAATGCAATAGGTATTGGTCACCTAGCTTCAGACATCCTGAAAAGCAGCCCACCCGGGACTGTAAAAGGACCAGGAGGAAGCCCCAATCAAGGGACTTCAGAAACAACCTGACCTCCCAGCAGAGTGCCCCCGTTGTCTTGCAATCAACCCTTGAGCCAACTTACCTCTTGCTCCAAAGGGCATCCTTGTGCACAGCTGCTGGCTCACTGATTCACTCTGCACCTGGTCACCCTGTGTCTGGCGTCAAAGAACCAGCTGTGCCTTAAGGGTCCCCCACCCCTGGCAACCTTGACACTCCAAGTCAACCCCCAGGATCAGCCTTTAAACTTACCTGTGCAGTGCTTTTCAAGTGGTCCCCCACAGTGGCTGTGCACCAGCTCCAGAGACCTTTTTCTGCTGCTCCCGCAAGAACCTGGAGCCGCCCAAACTTCTCCAGCTGGCACAGTGTGCTCACCGGTTGGCTCAACAAACCTGCACAAGACGAACTTGGTAAACCTACTGTATGATTTTATATGCATTTTTAAAGGTTATCCTCCATTGATTCCTATGGTGCATAGTTACACACAAAAAGACTATTTTTATTTAACTTAAAAAAATCATATCTGAAAAAGTACTTAACCAATTCTGATGATCTTGGTCTTCAATTTTTCATAAAAATCTGAAGTATTTTCTATAAATTGGTCTCAAGTTATTAATTTGAGTGTGTGAGTTGCAAGATTGATGCTGTGATTACAACAAATTATTTGCACATCTCCAAGATTGGCCTAACTGTTCGACCAGCCTACAATAAAAATTAGAGCATTAGGTGGTCTAATTTTTACCCCTGCAAACCAATGTGTGGTTGCCTGTACTCTCTGCATGGTGTGCCTAGCTTTGCACACTACATAGAGAGCCAGCCTCCTACAGTGTTCAACAGCAAGAGTTTGCAGTGGACACTACTATGGCACCTGTGAAAGGAACAGCCCCACAGACGTCCAGAGCCATCCTCCTTCCAGTTCTCCATCAAGTCTGGGAAGGAGTCGTCAGGAAGCTGGTGTGACCATCCCTGTATGGAGAACAAAAGGTCCAGATTGAAGATAAGAGTTTGTAGACTGATGAGAGGGGTTGCTTATTGTGTCCTTGATCTGCTCTTGCAGGCTCCTTTTCAACTTGCTGTGCTTTTAAAAGAGGAGATTAACCCTTTTGCTGCTATGCCCCCCCCAAGTGCTGAGACCTTTTTTGGTATGTCCCTTGAAGGAGACTTAGAAAATAGGTAAAACATAGGAAAAGGTGCTCCAGACAAAAAGTGTCCGTTTTTTTCCTTCAAAATGGCATCCATGAACAGTTTGCTGTACTAAAGTCACCGTATTCCCAGTTTTCCTGAAAATATAGAGCTGAATCAAAAAACAAAATTTTGTATCACAGTTTTAGCATTTGTCTGGGAGGTAGCTTGTTTTCCCTATTTTTTGTGCGTTTGCCTCCTACTTCCAGTTTGCGCTGGAAAACAGTGTGAATCCCATGGATGATCTAGAAAAACTATACATTTCTGAAAAGTAGATAGGAAAAACAGGCAATTGTGTCATTTTTGTCTGTAACTTTTTGTCACAATAGTCGATTGACAAAAGCAATATACCATTACGTCCATGAGACCCTTCTGGTTGCAGGGATATATAGGTTTTGTAGGTTCTCCACGAACCCAAGGTACCCAGAGCCAACAACTGAGCTACAATGAACAATGGTTTTTCATTGAATACCAACTATAGACCAATTCATATAGCAATATAGGCAGAGTTAAATATGGGTTTCAAGGAAACTTATTTATTTCTGAAATGAGCACAAAATATAGAGTTTAGGAGCAGTGGTTATTTGTAAGTCTCTGAATATGTGGGTACCCGTACAAGCGTAGGTATTTTTCAAAATGTCATCTTTTGTATACACAGGCTTACAATTGAAATGCACAAATGCATCAAAATCCAATAGGTCATAACCAATGTTCTACTATTTTATGCTCCCACAAGTCTCAAGTTACCTCACTTGTGTGGGTATACCTAGTGCCTGTAACAGGAAATGGCCCAAAATTCAAAATGAACGCATCACATTTCTCCACCGAAAACTGACCCTTTTTTTCCAATGTGGGTAGCTCTAAATTTTGGACCCTAGCTCAGCCGCCACCTAGGGAAACTTAGCCAGCCTGTACATTTTTTAGAACTAGACACCAAGGGGTATCCAGGGTGAGCTGACTTGTGTAGGTCTCCCTAGAACTTTTTTTACCCCAAATCTCTTGCAAACCTCAAACTTTGACTAAAAAAACACATTTTCCTCACATTTCTGTGATGGAAAGTTCTGGAATCTGGGAGTAGCCACAAATTTCCTTTGACCGACATTCCCCCAAGTCTCCTGATAAAAATGGCACCTCCCATGTAGGGGTAGACCTAGAGCTTGCAACAGGAAACTTCCCGAAATACAACATGTATGCAACACATTTTTCCACTGAAAACTGATCCTTTTTTTCCTTATGCGCGTAGCTCTAGATTTTGGACACTAGCTCAGCTGGAACCTAGTGAAACCTAGCCAGCCTATACATTTTTTAAAACTAGATACGAAGAGGTATCCCGGGTGGGCTGACTTGCATGGGTCTCACCAGGTTTTTCTTTACCCATAATCCCTTGCAAACTTCTAACTTTGACTTAACACACATTTTCCTCACATTTCTGTGATGGAAAGTTTTGGAATGTGGGGGGAGCCACAAATTTCCTTCCACCTGGCACTCCCCCATGTCTCCCAATAAAAAGGGTACCTCACTTGTGTGGTATGGCCTAGTGCCCAAAACAGGAACATGCAACGTAGACACATCACATTTTTCCACTGAAAACTGACCCTCTGTTTCTGATGTAGGTATCTCTAGATTTTGGACCCCAGCTCAGCCGGCATCAAGAGAAACCTAGCCAACCTGTACATTTGTGAAAACTAAACACCTAGGGAAATCCAGGATGGTGTGACTTGAGTGGATCACATTAGGTTTTCTACCCACAATGCCCTGCAAACCTCAAACTTTTCCTGAAATCATGCATTCTCTTTATATTTCTGTGATGGAAACTCCCGGAATCTGTAGAAATTCACAACATTTCTACCAACCAGCATTTACCCACATGTGCCAATAAAAATGATGCCCCATTTGTGTGGCATGGCCTAGTGCAGTGACAGGAACGGATTAAACCAAAGACAATGGAAGCACTTATGTGGGGACTCCTATTGACATCGGTTGGATCCATTCCTCTCGCTGACACTACGCCCGGTCATACGAGTGGGGCAGAGTTTTTATCAACAGAGGTGGGGCAATGCTGTGTGGTAGGAATTTTATGGATTCCTGTAGATTCCAGAAGTTTCGGTCACAAAAATGTAGGGAAAATGTGTGATTTCAGACAAAGTTGGAGGTTTCCAGGGCATTGTGAGTAAGATAATAGTGTGGGGTGAATGTGAAGCACCTCACCCTGGACTCCCCCAGATGTCTAGTTTTTAGAAGTGTGAGGAAGGTTTTTCCAGGTGGAAGCCTACCCAAGCCCAAAAAGTATAGCCATTCACATTTCAAGTGGGACAATATATGGAGTTAGATAAGCTCTCCTGGCTCATATATAAAATCAACACCCAAAAGGGTCAAATGTCCTCAGGCTTGCCATTGGGATGAGAAGCTGTAGTTCGCAGGTGGAGCAGAAAGACTGTTGCCCCCTTCAGTTAGGGTGTGGGCATAACCATCCCCATGGTGGTGGGCAGGCCCCACCCGTCTTGGTTTGCAAAAAACTATTCCCTGGTGTCTAGTGGGCTTTCTACACCATGGGCAGATCAGGGATAATTACCTCATATGCCCCCAAGGGGGCAGAAAGACTGTGCCCATTCATGGGGAGGGGGGGCATTGCCAGGTCCAATCTGGGCAGCCCCCAGCCCTAGACTTTTCTTAAACTAAAAAAATCCCTGGTGCCTAGTTGGCGTTCGGACCCGTTGGGGGCAGATCAGGAGCTTTTGCCCCCATCTGCCCTCCTGGGGGGGGGGGGGCAGAAACACTTGAGCCCTATTTATTTTGGGTGGGGGCATGGCCATGCCCATTGTGGGTCTTTTATAAAAGCAGAAAACAATCCCTGGTGTCTAGTGGGCTATCTGCCCCCTGGGGGGCATATTGGGGGGTAATTACACCCATCTGCTCTACAATTATTATATTGGGATGGGGGCATTGGCATGCTCATTTTGGGCATCCCCAAACTCTATACATTTAGAACAAAAATACTGGTGCCTAGCAAACTTTCTGCCTCCCCCCCGGGTCCAGATCTAGGGATTTTGCCCCCATCTGCCCCCCCAGGGGGCATAAAGACTGTATTATTCCCAAAAATTGAATGGGGGAGCAAAAGACCTTGCCCAAGGAGTTACTCCCCGCCCCAGTGTCTAGTGCACCCCCTCCCTGGTGTCTAGTGGGGGGATCCCTGTTGGGAATCATAATCCTTGGGTGATCACCAAGCAGGGAGCCACTTCGGAAAGATACCATTGGAAAGCGGAGATACTCCAGTCACTCCAGGATGGTGTGACTTGATTGGATCACATTAGGTTTTCATACCAACAGTGCCCTGCAAACCTGAAACTTTTCCTGAAATCATGCATTCTCTTTATATTTCTGTGATGGAAACTTCCGGAATCTGTAGAAATCCACAACATTTCTACCAACCAGCATTTGCCCACATGTGTCAATAAAAATGTTGCCCCATTTGTGTGGCATGGCCTAGTGCAGTGACAGGAACGGATTAAACAAAGGACAATGGGAGCACTTATGCACTTCAGAAATGTACCATTGGAAAGGGGAGATACTCCCCTTCCCAATGATGCCTCTCCCACCTGCCTCAGTGCTCGGGGGCTGAGATAGCCCCCTGAGCACCAAGGCAGGGAAAGTGAAATGAGTCAATCGGCTCATTTCACTTTTGTTTTAATTGAAATAACATCAGCGCGCAGCACGCAAAAGAAAGAAACAATGTAGAAGTTGGGGAAATACTCAACCCAGCCCTCAGGCTGTTTCTTTGTAAAAGAAATCCTTCTGGTGCTCACACCAGAAGGATTTCAAGTGCCATGTGCATGGACAGCCGGGAGCGGTCCGACACACATGTGCACTGCAGCGTCAGGCGACTCCCGGCCATCCGACACATTGAAAAGGTTAATTTTTTCTGTGATTGGTGGGTCACCAACTCAACCTAGTGGCGCCACATCATACTTCCACCCCCTAGCGTTATTAATTGGAATCAGCCAGCTACCTGTACCACTCCTATACAGTATCGTGGGAAGGATTAAATATTGCAGAAACTGAGGAATATATCTGTCTGAGCCAAACACCTTGGTTCTCTTCGAAGCTTTTTAAAAAGGCCCCCTGTTGGCTCCACTGTTTCTGGTTTTTTCCTCAAGAAGTATGATGCAGTACAATTGTATATCAGAAAATGGATAGCAAAAATTATTGTCTGACAGTAGCATTGTGGCCTAAATATGTTAATAAAATATTGCTCCATTGGGTGTAGATTTTGTATTACTAACTACAATGGAGAAATATTTTTCTAAACAATATTTAGGACACTAAATTGTTGTGATATGATATTTTGCACCACAGAAAAGTGGCAAGGATTCTCGGCATTACAGGCAAAATAGCATTTGCAATTAATCAGGTGTTATTTGTTTAGCGTGGCTTGTCACCTGAGTGGGCATCCAGGTGCTTCTTGCATGTGTTTATTTGAAAAGCCAGGTTTTCAGTCCCTTTCTGAAGTGGGTCAGCATGGGTGCAGTGCGGAGGGGGAGGGGGTGGGTGTTCCAGGCTTTGGCAGTGAGTTGGGAGAAGGAACGTCCTCCGGCATGGCAGCGGCGTATGCGTGGTATCTTTGTGAGGGCGATGTGTGCAGAGCCATGGTTCCTGGTCAGATGGTGGAGGTGAAGGCAGTGGTTCAGGTAGGCGGGTCATAGGTTTTGGAGGGCTTTGTATGCATGGATCAGGAGCCTGAAGTGGCACCTTTCCTGGATGAGGGGCCACTGGAGGTCCTTCAGGTGCTGTGATGTGGGTTCTCTTGGGCAGGTTGAGGATCAATTTGGCAGCTATGCTCTGGATCCTCTGGAGTCTTTGCATGACTTCAGTGGTGATGCCTGAGTAGAGTGCTTTGCCATAGTTCACTCCGTGTCAATTATCCTCAGACATTAGAACATCGCCATTTAGCAGACCTTTTTTTTATAATTTAAGACAAACGTCTGTTGGTGCTTGCATTTGGTACCCTGTCTCTGAAACAGAATAGGGTTTATGGTAGCTGTACGGAGAGGGATATTGTATGAAGTTGAAACTGGGCTGTGTCTGCTTTCAGGCAAGGCTGCCTGTGACATCCAGCAGCGGCTGCCACAAATCTCAAGAAGAGGGGCAGGCGGAGTGATGGAGGGAATATTTTTGGTTTTTTTAAGTACCTTTTCCCTCCGCTGCCGCCTGCTGCGTTGCTCCTCTGCTATTCTTCTGGTGTCCCAGCATTCACTGGGATACCGGCACAGGCTCCACAGCAAGTCTGGCGCTGCTCTCATGCTAAACCTAGTATGAAAGCAGCACCAGGATTGGTCTGAGCAGCTTGTTCTGCCGCTTAGACACTACGTGGGAGTCTATGGAGTTTCTCCAGTTGGGTTGGAGAAATCTAAGTGTGCATGTGTGTTTATCAAACACACATGCACACTTAGTGCACAGATTCCACTCCCCTATGCCCCATCCCGTGGCCCAGCCCCGCCCTGCACTTGCTGATGGCTGAGCCAGCAGCTGAAAGATAAAACGATAAGGAAATATCATTTTATCTTTCAGCTCCTGGCTTAGCAAAGGGGGCGACGCTCCTGTGTTATTGCGAAGGAGATGCCCTTGGTGACATCCCAGGCAGCCTTTGCAAAGAGTTCAAGAAGTTACCAGCAATAGCTTTAGTCGATTTCTCCATTTTCTTTTGACCTGCAAGATAATTCCCAGGAAGTTTGGGCAATTTGCAAATATTTTTGCCTTATTAGCAAATTTCATAGATGGTCTGCTCTGCCAGAAAGTTAATATTGTCTCTTAGCAACAGAATCATTAAAATCTGTTACTTAACTTATGCTTTATTAAAGGAGCAAAAAGGGTAGTTTTAGCATGACACCAATCGAAGGAAAATTGATATTAACACCACAAGATAGCTTCTGCTCAGCATCTCACTAGAACCACATTCGAGCCAAATCTGGATCATGTTGGGGTATTTCATTTTATTTTGAGCTTAGAATGTCAGTTCCTCCTGTGCTATTTTTTCACAAAATGCTTTTTTCAAATCGTCTAAGCCTAACGCTCTTGAATTTATAAATTAAGGAGGGAAATTGGCACAAGCGATGCTTATGTAAAATATTAAAGTTCAAGGTTTAATGAAACACATGCTTCACAGAGGTTAAATATTTTTCCATTCTCACAGTGAATCTAGAGTTTGATTTGTTTTCATCCTGGTAGATGTCATGTGTTTAGTTTGGCTTGCAAAGAGTATGATATTAGAGCTGAAAAAAAGAATACAGACTTTCGATTGGCTGATTCCACATGTAGTCTTTGCACACAGCACTATGCATGGGATAGAAATTCAAATGTTGACATATGTATAAAATACTTTTTTTTCTCTAAATCACAGATCTGCTTATTTCGTCCCTTTTAGCTGGAAATAAGGCAACCAGAATTTTTCACCGGTGTAGGAGGCTGGCCTGGCTTGTATTGGGTACCAAAGGTACTTACACCTTGTGCCAGGTCCAGTTATCCCTTATTAGTAGAATAGAGGTGTTTCTAGCAGCTTAGGCTGATAGAAGGTAGCTATGGCAAAGCAGCTTAGGCTGAACTAGGAGACATGCAAAGCTCCTACTATACCACTTATATCACATATCACAATATCATAAGAAAACACAATACACAGAGTTACTAAAAATAAAGGTACTTTATTTTTATGACAATATGCCACAAGTATCTCAGTGAGTACCCTCAGTAAGAAGGTAAGTAATATATACAAGTTATATGTACACAAACCAAAATCAGGTAGATAAGAGTCAGAAAAGTAATGCAAACAGTGTAGAATTACAATAGGTTGTAATAGGCAAGCATAGGTATAGGGGCAACACAAACCATATACTCCAAAAGTGGAATGCGAATCATGAATGGACCCCAGACCTATGTGAGCTTGTAGAGGGTCACTGGGACTGTAAGAAAACAGTCAGGGTGTCCAAGATACCCCACCCCAAGACCCTGAAAAGTAGGAGTAAAGTACACCTACTACCCCAAAAGAGCACAATAGTCGTGATAGGGTGATTCTGCAAGAACAACAAACACCAGCAGTGCACTGACAACGGATTTCCGGACCTGAGGACCTGCAAGGCAAGGGGACCAAGTCCAATAGTTGCGACAGTGTCCAGGGGGGGCAGGAGCCCAGGAAACCCCGGATGAAGGTGCAAAGAAGCTGCTTCTGGATGGAAGAAGCTTGGATTTCTGCAAGAAAGAAGAGGATTAGGAACTTCTCCTTTGGAAGACATATGTCCCACATCGTGATGAAGCTTGCAGAGGTGTTCCCATGCAGAAATACCGAAAAGCCTTGCTAGCTGCAAGGGTTGCGGTAGAGGTTTTTGGGTGCTGCTGAAGACCAGGAAGGACCAGGATGTCACCTTTTGGAGGAGGAGACAGAGGGGGTGCTCAGCAACTCAGAGAGCCCTCACAGAAGCAGGCAGCACCCGCAGAAGTACCCCAACAGGCACTTAGAAGATTAGTGAACCGAAGTCCACACGAAGTTACAAAGGAGGGTCCCACGACGTCGGAGGCCAACTCAGCTGGTTGTGCACTGCAGGACGGAGTGCTGGGGACCCAGGCTAGGCTGTGCATGAAGGAAATCCTGTAAGAGTGCACAGGAGCCGGAGCAGCTGCAAATCATGCAGTACACAGCTTTCCAGTCTAGCGTGGGAAGGTGAGGACTTACCTCCACCAAACTTGGATTGAAGAGTCACTGGACTATGGGAGTCACTTGGACACAGTTGCTGTGTTCCAGGGACCACGCTCGTCAGGATGAGAGGGGACCCAGTGGACCGGTGATGCAGTCTTTTGGTGCCTGCGTTAGCAGGGGGAAGATTCCGTTGACCCATGGGAGATTTCTTCGGAGCTTCTGGTACAGGGTGAAGGCAGGCTACCCTCAGAGCATGCACCACCTGGAAACAGTTGAGAAAGCCGGTGGGATTAGGCGCTACAATGTTGCTGGTAGTCGTCTTGCTACTTTGTTGCGGTTTTGCAGGCGTCCTGGAGCAGTCAGCGGTCGATCCTTGGTAGAAGTCAAAGAGGGAGATGCAGAGGAACTCTGGTGAGCTCTTGCATTCGTTATCTGAAGAATTCCCCAAAGCAGAGACCCTAAATAGCCAGAAAAGGAGGTTTGGCTACCAAGAAAGGAGGATTGGCTACCAAGAAAGGTATGAGCCTATCAGAAGGAGTCTCTGACGTCACCTGCTGGCACTGGCCACTCAGAGCAGTCCAGTGTGCCCCCAACACCTCTGTTTCCAAGATGGCAGAGGTCTGGGACACACTGGAGGAGCTCTGGGCACCTCCCCTGGGAGGTACTGGTCAGGGGAGTGGTCACTCCCCTTTCCTTTATCTAGTTTTGCACCAGAGCAGGGCTGGGGGATCCCTGAACTGGTATAGACTGGCTTATGCAGAGATGGGCACCATCTGTGCCCATCAAAGCATTTTCAGAGGCTGGGGAGACTATTCCTCCCCAGCCCTTCACCCCTATTTCCAAAGGGAAGGGGTGTAACACCCTCTCTCAGAGGAAACCTTATGTTCTGCCTTCCTGGGCAAGGGCTGCCTGGACCCCAGGAGGGCAGACACCTGTCTGAGGGGTTGGCAGCAGCAGCAGCTGCAGTGGAAACCCCGGAAAGGCAGTTTGGCAGTACCCGGGTTCTGTGCTAGAGACCCAGGGGATCATGGAATTGTCACCCCAATACCAGAATGGTATTGGGGTGACAATTCCATGATCTTAGACATGTTACATGGCCATGTTCGGAGTTACCATTGTGACGCTATACATAGGTAGTGACCTATGTATAGTGCACGCGTGTAATGGTGTCCCCGCACTCACAAAGTCTGGGGAATTTGCCCTGAACGATGTGGGGGCACCTTGGCTAGTGCCAGGGTGCCCACACACTAAGTAATTTGGCACCCAACGTTCAATAAGTGAAGGTTAGACATATAGGTGACTTATAAGTTACTTATGTGCAGTGGTAAATGGCTGTGAAATAACGTGGACGTTATTTCACTCAGGCTGCAGTGGCAGGCCTGTGTAAGAATTGTCAGAGCTCCCTATGGGTGGCAAAAGAAATGCTGCAGCCCATAGGCATCTCCTGGAACCCCAATACCCTGGGTACCTCAGTACCATATATAAGGGAATTATATGGGTGTACCAGTATGCCAATGTGAATTGGTAAATTTATTCACTAGCCTGCAGTGACAAATTTGGAAAGCAGAGAGAGCATAAACACTGAGGTTCTGGTTAGCAGAGCCTCAGCGATGCAGTTAGGCACCACACAGGGAACACATACAGTGCATACACTATGAGCACTGGGGCCCTGCCTGGCAGGGACCCAGTGACACAAGGGCTAAAACAACATACATACAGTGAAATATGGGGGTAACATGCCAGGCAAGATGGTACTTTCCTACAGCCGGCCTGTGCAATAACAGGGAAAATAAGGCCCTATCAAGGTGAGACATCTGTTATCCTCAATCACTATGGGACCGAACTGCAGACGGGGAGGTTGCCGCCTTACTGGCTACCTCCTCGCCAGCCCGATTACGACTTTCCCACTGGGCTGATGGGTGGAAACCAAGGTTTCCACCCATCAGTCCAGTGTGAAAGTGGCGGCAGCATTGTCACCAGCTCGTAATCGAGCCGGTGGCAATGCTGCCACCCACAGGGTGCACTAGCACACCTTGTAATGTGCACTGTCTGCTGTGCAGTGAAACAGCCATGAAAAGACTGGCAGAGAACCACCAGGTTGTAATCAGCAGGGTGACACTGTGTTCAGCGCAGCCCTGGCTGACTGCAACCTGCATCTGCCATTAGTCCATCGAGATCAAAGATCCTGGTGGAGATGGCGGCAGGTTGGTTGCCCGCCAACCTTGTAATGTGGCGGTCAGACTGCCACAACTGCGGCGGTCCGACAGCCACCACGAGTGTGGCAGTCCAAGGGCCACCACACTCGTAATCAAGTCCTATGACTCTAAGAACTGAGGGTTAGATGTTTGAAAGTCAGGCCAGAAGTATTTTTGTAGGGAGGCATGGGCCCCAGCTATGACCAAACATTAAAGCTGTGCTCTGTATATGCTTTCTTTCCTAAATACTGGTTGTACTACTAAATAATGACCTCCAGAATATTGTGGTGCAAGAACATCAAGACTAGAGTATGGAAAGGTAAGTGCCCATAGGGCAGTGTAAATTTACTATTCCTAATTCCACATCTACATATCTTGAAGATATATAGATTGCATAGGTACAAATATGTGGAGTAAGATATAGAAAAATGATATTTACTTGCCTGTCGATATTTTGGATTCAATATTCTGTTCTCGATATTTTGTGCCATCAATATTCTAGGTTTGATATTTAGGTGCACACCGTGTGATTCTATGTGAAGGAATTGGTGCATTTTTTAAGGCACATGTGAAAACCCCCACAATCAACTTTTCACAATCCAGCCTTTAATCCTATCAATCAGGAGAAATTTAAAGAAGGAGGGTGTGAAGTTGTAAGGTAGACTGACTCACAACTTTGTATTGGCTAAAGTGTTCAAGCTTTGTGCAATGCAAAGAATATCAAGTGCTTTAAAAAAATAAACGAGCTGCCTCAGCTCAGATCCCTCCCTCCAACACTTCATACCACAGTTGGTGGATGTCCAGCCTGCACTGTCAAAATGTATTTGCTGGAGGATGTCGAACCTGAGACATTCTGCATCAGGTAATCATCACACCTGGAAGGCTCGAAAGGTTAAACCTTATATCACATAAATTTGGGAAACTTCATCCGCTTCATAAAATGCAAAGTTTCCTAATGCTGACCAACTTTGTAAGTGAAGTTTTAATTTAACTCACCACTAATTTAAAATAACTTTACAGAGAGCACCCCAAACGGTAGCGTGTGTTTTAAACATGTTAGGGATGCAACAATGAAGAAAACTAAATAGAATTTAAATGTCATTTTACAGGAGAAATTGGAAGGTTCTCCCCTGAATTTTGCTATATGGTTGTGAACAAAGATGGATTGTTCAATTATATTCTATCAAAAGCACCAGTCAAAACTGCCAGGAATTGAAGCAGGCTCCGACATTGGCATACATCCTTCATAGTTACAACCAGGTTGTGTGAAAAGTGTTGTACATAAGGAAAACCTTCATTAGACAATGCCTGCAAGGCAAGTAGGTATGGTAAAGTATAGGTGATTCTATGAGCCCAGGAAGAGTCCATGTGAGGCATGTGGCCTGGCTGAGAACACTCAATCGATCTCCAGTTAGAGGAGCTGTTGATGGGCAGGCAGGAGCAATGCCTCTAAGGCTCTGAGTGGTGGTTTTACAGGGAGTGCAGAATTATTAGGCAAATGAGTATTTTGACCACATCATCCTCTTTATGCATGTTGTCTTACTCCAAGCTGTATAGGCTCGAAAGCCTACTACCAATTAAGCATATTAGGTGATGTGCATCTCTGTAATGAGAAGGGGTGTGGTCTAATGACATCAACACCCTATATCAGGTGTGCATAATTATTAGGCAACTTCCTTTCCTTTGGCAAAATGGGTCAAAAGAAGGACTTGACAGGCTCAGAAAAGTCAAAAATAGTGAGAAATCTTGCAGAGGGATGCAGCACTCTTAAAATTGCAAAGCTTCTGAAGCGTGATCATCGAACAATCAAGCGTTTCATTCAAAATAGTCAACAGGGTCGCAAGAAGCGTGTGGAAAAACCAAGGCGCAAAATAACTGCCCATGAACTGAGAAAAGCCAAGCGTGCAGCTGCCACGATGCCACTTGCCACTAGTTTGGCCATATTTCAGAGCTGCAACATCACTGGAGTGCCCAAAAGCACAAGGTGTGCAATACTCAGAGACATGGCCAAGGTAAGAAAGGCTGAAAGATGACCACCACTGAATAAGACACACAAGCTGAAACGTCAAGACTGGGCCAAGAAATATCTCAAGACTGATTTTTCTAAGGTTTTATGGACTGATGAAATGAGAGTGAGTCTTGATGGGCCAGATGGATGGGCCCGTGGCTGAATTGGTAAAGGGCAGAGAGCTCCAGTCCGACTCAGACGCCAGCAAGGTGGAGGTGGAGTACTGGTTTGGGCTGGTATCATCAAAGATTAGCTTGTGGGGCCTTTTCGGGTTGAGGATGGAGTCAAGCTCAACTCCCAGTCCTACTGCCAGTTCCTGGAAGACACCTTCTTCAAGCAGTGGTACAGGAAGAAGTCTGCATCCTTCAAGAAAAACATGATTTTCATGCAGGACAATGCTCCATCACACGCGTCCAAGTACTCCACAGCGTGGCTGGCAAGAAAGGGTATAAAAGAAGGAAATCTAATGACATGGCCTCCTTGTTCACCTGATCTGAACCCCATTGAGAACCTGTGGTCCATCATCAAATGTGAGATTTACAAGGAGGGAAAACAGTACACCTCTCTGAACAGTGTCTGGGAGGCTGTGGTTGCTGCTGCACGCAATGTTGATGGTGAACAGATCAAAACACTGACAGAATCCATGGATGGCAGGCTTTTGAGTGTCCTTGCAAAGAAAGGTGGCTATATTGGTCACTGATTTGTTTTTGTTTTGTTTTTGAATGTCAGAAATGTATATTTGTGAATGTTGAGATGTTATATTGGTTTCACTGGTAATGATAAATAATTGAAATGGGTATATATTTTTTGTTGTTAAGTTGCCTAATAATTATGCACAGTGATAGTCACCTGCACACACAGATATCCCCCTAACATAGCTAAAACTAAAAACAAACTAAAAACTACTTCCAAAAATATTCAGTTTTGATATTAATGAGTTTTTTGGGTTCATTGAGAACATGGTTGTTGTTCAATAATAAAATTAATCCTCAAAAATACAACTTGCCTAATAATTCTGCACTCCGTGTATGAATTGCATCTAGAATCCTGCTTTGCAGTAACATCTCTGTTTGATGCTGCTTGCATGGTACCTCAGATTTGGATTACACAGTCCTTCAGTTGCAGACTTATGGACCCTCAAGGTGGAGCCTTCTAGGTGGTTAGCATTGCCTGGATGAGCATACACTTTTTTGAGTGGCAAATGTAAAAAGCATAGAAGCCTCCCATGTGTACTAGAAATGGAAAATACTTGCAGAGTGATTGTTCGGCATTACTACAGATGCAGATAAAAGTCAAGCTTCATGTTATGAAACAGGTAATAGGCTGCCTTATTTAAATGTACACTAGAAAGCCTTATTAGAACTTGGACTTCTCAGTAAGTAGGTTGTACTTTCCAGTTGTTGTCCCGGCAAAAGTAGACATAGCTGATATGCATAAAAGAGAACACATCAGCGCATCTCACCAAGAGCATTTAGTAAGAAATAACAAGGGGGTGCCACTGCTAAGCAATTTGAAAAAAACAATATGATTCACGGAAGACTAGTTTGACCATATCAGGATTTAATGACCTCTATGCAAGGTGATTTTTTAATCTTGCCCTATGATCCCTTTTAAAAAATAAAGTGTAAAATTGTGCAATCACATTGGGCCAGGTGCATTGGGCAAAACAAAATAAGCTATAAATTCCACCTAAAATCTGCACCACCATAATTTCACTATCTGAACCTAGCTCTCATTTAGCTCCTTTAGGCTGTCTCCTCCTTTCTCTATTCTCTCCCAATCTCACATTATCTGCCCTGCTTCTTCTCTC
Organism: Pleurodeles waltl; assembly: GCF_031143425.1. NCBI lineage: Eukaryota > Metazoa > Chordata > Amphibia > Caudata > Salamandridae > Pleurodeles > Pleurodeles waltl. The sequence goes on along the minus strand of NC_090448.1, from coordinate 1,110,056,221 downwards.
TTAACATTTTCACCACTAATTCTTTCTGTTTGCAGCTGCATATGTCTTCCCATTCTTGTCTCTCAAGCTCTCTTGATTTTCCTATTCACTCTTCTTTCTTTCTCCAAATTCTTTCTAGAACCTCTTCTCTCTATCTTCTCTTCTGCCTTCTGCACAGTATTCAATATTTTTTATTTTTTTCTCTATCCTTCTTCCCCATTGACCACCTATGGCAGTTGAAACATTCTATTGGCTGTGCATCACCATTAGCAGCACCTGCCAGTTTTCTTTGACCACTGTGCTTTTTGTTGTTCCTCAGTCCCAGAAGCCTACTATCCCGGGGACCTCCTGGGATGGGGGAAGTCATCTACAATGATGGAAAAAAGAAGCTAAAGCAACGTGGCCATCATATCCCTGCAGCTTGTTGTCAATTCTTGTTAGACAAGACATCAGGCTGCATGGATTTGGTGGGTTTTAACTACTTTAGGGCAGATGACAACCTGTTGACATCCCCCACACTACTTTCACAGTGCAGTGGACTTCAACAGGTCATCCAAAGTACTGAAAAAGAAAATGTTTCTGGTAAAAACAGCAGAAGCATTTTACAATCCAAAATCAAAGCCGGCATGTGGGGAAATGCTTTCCATGATTTAGATTTTTTTTTTTGTTTTGCTGTATTGTGCTGCACATTATATACACAGACGCTACACAGTAGAACAAAACTAAAAACAGACCTCGCTTACAGAAACTGCTTGGATCCATAAGTGTCCTAACACACAGTGATCCTACACTTCTTGAGATATCAAAACCACCTACTTGTGTGCCTGAGCTATTGCCTGTGAAAGGAAAGGCGCCCTAAGGCCCATAAGATACAAGGAAATATCAAGATATTACCTTGAAAATTAGCCAGTTCAGAAATGTGGGTAGCTGCAGTATATAGACCAGGGCTCGGTCAGCACCCAGGGAAAACAGCCAGGCCTGGAATTTCTAAAAACAACGGGGGTGGTGTGGTGTGGCTTGCGTGGATCACAATACATTTTCTTACCCAGCATGTCCTCCTTTAGCTAACAGATGTTCCTCATATTTATGTGAAGAAAATTTCTGGAACCTGTGAGGATCCATAAAATTCCTACTACCCAGCGTTCCCACATTACTCCTAATAAAATTGTACTCCACATGGTTACCAAATATTATGCACTTAGCACACATTAATTACATAGGGTTTCATTACAGCAATTTATTTTCTCTGACCATAAATTGACCAGGAGACAAAACATTTCATAAAGCATATTCATACTACACAGATCTTAAACTATAATATACACAAATCATAAAATATTAGTTGATATTCTGCAAAGCTGTCAAGAGAGATAAAATACAAAACAAATACTTTCATCCTCAGATGCCCTGACAGGCTTCTCTAGATAATAAATGATTTTTGAAAGACAGTCTGGGATGGCAGCCCTTTTTTGACTTGGCAGGCTATATTGGGTCATTTCAGATTCCCACTACTGCTAGTTAGGTATTTGCAGCCATCTGCAGCGGGCACATTAACCTAAAAAACTATCTGGCTCTTACAACAAAATAACGATCTGTAGAGCAGATACATTATCTCACCGGCTATATTTCACAATAGACCAGCTTAGGCTGGAGCATTGCCTGTCAAATGTAAGTTGTAAGTAACTTGTGAAAACTCTGCCCTTGCACAATAGGCTAATCAAAGCAACATGCCATATTGGAATTTGGAGTTTCCTAATTAAACATTGCATCTGAATGACTAGTAGGTTTAAGTAGGGATATCCACTTATGTATCAGGTATAGGGAAGGTCATGAAAACTGTTGACTTAAGAACATGGCTCTACGAATTGTACAGTTGTGCAATCGCTCCATACATCAAACTTATGTTCGACATACCATATCTGAAAGGTGAGAAGGAAGTTCAGCTAATGCCCATTGAATTCTTGGCCTCTCAGCTGTGACAGGGAACTATTGTTGATTCCACCTTTCAATCAGCTCCTCATACACAACACTGTGGTATCCCACAGGGGTCCATTATATCACCTCTATTATGCAACATCTGCCTGACCCCTTACCAAGCCTTATTAAATAATTCAACCTCACCTGTTACAACTATATAGATGACACCCAAATCCTTTTTTTTAAATGGATGGTGTTTAAGATTTCTACAATTTACAGCCTGATGACTGTCTTCGGGCCATAAACACATGGATGATGAATAACCATCTAAAGCCAAATAGTGGAAAGACAGAGATTATGACCTGCTGACAATGATAAAAAAACAGCCTACTGCCATATGGCCTAAGGATCATGAGGTGCCTCCAACAATACCAAGAGAAGTCAAGGACCATTGTATTATGGATTACAACCAACATTTGATATCACATGTTAACAATGTAAAACAGAGTGCCTTCTATGCAATGAAAACATTATGTTGCATCCTCCCATACCTTATATACCAACATAAAATGCAAACCATCCTCACACTTGTAATATCCAAGTTTGACTATGCCAAGAGTCTATACCTTGGAAAACCCGCATTCATCATAGGCAAAATCAACTCATCAAAAATGCTGCTGCAGGATTTCTTTTTGGCCTTCACCCAAAAGAACATATGACTCCAGTCTTACAATCACTCCACTGTCTATCTATAGCAAGAAGGGCAATGTTTAAAATATTTTGCATTGTTCACAGAGCCTCCCGGGAAAAGGTCAGCTATACCTACAAGCTAAGTTTGAGCAATGAAAAACAAATCCGGACACTGCGTACCGGCCTTGGACCACAATGCAATAAGAATTACAATTGCAATAAGGAATCTGTAGGAGGCACTGCTTTCTTACTACTTCAAGCCGCCAAGCTCTGGAACAAACCACCAGGCAGCATTTGAAGCATCCAGTAGCATATATACTTCAGAAGACAGTTGAAACCATGGCTATTTCCAAGACAACTACACCACCACACATCCTGGCAACAGAACCTGGAAAAACAGTCACACCCTCAAACTCAGTCTTTAGTTTACAATCCACACATTGGAATAACCAAACCAGTAAATTACTTTCGAGAAGCAGGTGAGTTAAGGATGGTTGACTTATGCTTGGCCTGGGTATTACATAGTTATGTAAGTTCATACATAGCATTTCTGGACAACAGTGTTACTAAGACTAAGACCATAACACTCAGAGGTCAGCAGACAACTGTAATTTACACTTCTTACATTTAATTAAGGCATATATGCTATGAGGGTTCATCACCAGTACTGGGCAGCCAATAAACCAGTCTTCATTAAATGAACAGGCAATGAATAACTGAAGGGAGCTGTCACATGGATCGGGTCAATTGGAGGAATTTAATCTAGTCATGACCGAAGGTCCCAAATATGTGTACACTATGGCTGTTTAATTACATTTCACAATGGCTTTCAAATATGAGATGATAGTAACAATGATAATCCCAGCAGATCTCACATCTAATCTCTTTCCAACAATGCTAGCTCTGGCCTAGAACTATACATTAGGGGACAAATTTACTAAGAATTTGCGTCTGGTTGCATCACTTTTGTGGCACAGACCCGACGCAAAATAATTTTTGGTATTTACTAAGCCATGCAAAGCTACTTTGCGTAGTTTACTAAGTAGAAAGTATTATAAGGCAGCCTGATCACTGCCTTGTGTTACCTTGCTTTGGGAAAGCGTTCCAGTGGTGAAGTTTGAATGTTCCCATTCCTAGATTTATTAATGCTAGTAAACCTGGGACTGTGTCAACATGCTGTGCCATCCCCATTGAGGGATAACAAGGAGGAATATCTTTATTTTTATTTTTCCTTGTTACTTCCTCATCCTGTGGCACACATAGAATAAGGAATATGCCTCTGAAGATTGTTTTTGTGCAGGAAGGTGCCACTTCTTGCTCAAAAACAATCCTGCCCATAACACCTGCCCAAGGGTGCCTGCATTGGTGCTAGGCAGCCCACAGTGTGCCAGTCCTAGTAGACAGCAGAAATGTGCCATATCTTTGTAAATGTGGCACATTTCTGATGGGTGCTTTGTGTTGCTTGAAATGTAATTAAATCTGCCACAAAATGTCTAATTGGACAACCCAGTGCAGTAATCATCTAAACAGACTATAATCATAGACAATACCATAAAAGGTTTTCCAGAGCTGTTCATAACTACCAGCATAGTGAAAACTATAACCTGTGTGTCAGTTCCTCTCACACCTCATCGTCCACCACACTGCACACTACACTTACAACATGATAACCTCACCTTGGTGGTCATCACACATGACATGTTAACACTTCCCACATAGGATCATGAAAGACAGACAACACCTTTCCAACCACACACCACCATATATGCATAGCTTGCTGCCCATGTACGTAAAGTCTTCTGTGCCACACATAGGGATAGCAAGCACTATCAAAACGCTGCAATAAAATATTTATCATTAGTGCGTCACCAAGATTTGTTTTGACCATACTAAAATCTTTGTTTACATCACACTTCAGAGTTATAAAACAAAATGTATTTCATTTGTGCTTTCATAACTACAGGTATGTGTTTAAATATTTGTACTATTTGTACAGTTTATTTGCAGGTATTGACACTTTTTTGAAGTAGAAACAAATTGACACCCTGCTGTATTTCTTTGCACACTCCATATGCCATGCTACGGGAGTTATGCAATTCTGCAGCTGCAGCGTTTTTTTACATAATTATGAATTTGCTGCATTTGCCACATAATCCATCATTAACACATTTTGTTTGTAACTCAAACAATCAAAAGCTACTAATGTGCTCCTCAGATGCTATGCAGCAATGGGTCCTTCGCAAAGGTTGACTGGTCACCATTCACTATTTAGTTACTTACAGCTGTATTTCAATGTAGCCCCTCAACAGAATGGCTTTATTCTGGGATGTGACACAGCTGATCACGTTCGGAGAGTGATTACTCTTCGAGACATGGCAGAGGCAACTAAAAAACATATGGGTCTGGTGCTACTGGTTGAATAGAAAGCATTCGATCACGTTTCCTTGGGTTTTTCTGGGAATCTTTGCGGTGGAAGGGGCTTGGCCCTGGCTTCATTAGATCTATTAGTGCTCTGTATCGGCGTCACAAGGCTAAAATAGTGATCAGCGGCAGGGGGTCGGGCTTGATTCCTATAACAAGGGGTGCAAGGCAGGACTGCCCATATTCATTGTTATTGTTTGCCTTATATATAGACCCGTTCGTTGTCTGACTGGAAAGGAACTGCTATATTAAGGCAGTTTCTGTGAATCAATTACAGTATAAAGTGCTGGCATATGCCGATGATATAGCGATTGTTACCCCCGACTCCCATAAGGCGTTAGAGGCTATAGACGAGGAAGCTAGTATATTTGGTGCCCTTTTAGGAAGTCATCTTAATGAGGGAAAGACTCAAGTGATGAGCACCAATGGTCCTAAACCTGAAGATGCACATTGGGTAGATGCTGTAACCTATTTGGGGGTGAATCTGACTCCAGTTGTGGGGAAGATAGTTGAAAACAACCTGGCGCCGCAACTGAATAAGATTAAGCAGAATCTTCACAAAATCAATCATTTGCATTCGACATTGATGGGAAGATGCAATGTATTAAAGATGTTGGTTCTCCCAAGAGTTTTATACCTATTCCAAACCATACCTTTGGAAATTCATCGGAAGTGGTTTACCAAGTTGGACAGCCTGTGCTTTAGTTTCATTTGGGAATTGAGGAAACCAAGAAGAGCAGCAAAGTATATGGTCCTCCCCAGAATGCGTGGAGGGTGGGCCGTGTCTAATTTCTTGCTTTATTTTTGGTCATGCATGTTACAGCACTTTGCGGTCATGAGAACTGGACATACCACTAAGATTAATCCTGCAGCATCGCCCTCAATTTACCAACTTGCACTGGGCACCGATGTTAAGAGTTGCATCTTAAGGTATTTCGAAAGGAGTTATTACAAAAGAACTAGATTTAAAATGGTTGATGCAGCGTTCAAGGTTTGGGGTCATGTGATGAGGAGGATTATCCTCCCTAAATTAAATTGATACACACCCCTTTGGAATTCCCCCGCGCTGCCGGGCATATTTCAAGATGGCACCTGTAAATATTATGAGTCATGTGGGATAGTGAAGCTGGGTGACCTTTATGAGAATGGGCAAGTTAGTTATTTTTGGGAACTGCAGGATAAATGTGCACTGACAAAAATAGAAATACCTGCAGATACGGGATTATCTTTTTAAACTAGACACAACACAAGTATCAGTTGCTGAATGCCTGTTAATAGACACAATGGACCAGTGTTGCCGAATTGGATAGATCTATGACATCCTGGCTCACAGTCTCGCCGATGACATGATATTACAGAATTCACTGTGGGAATCTAGGTTAGAGGTTAAAGGGGCTAGGGATTTCCCTCTTGATTTGCAAGAAGGTGCTCTTGAATGCTGGCCTCAAAAGTCAACAATATAAGACAGTCTTTGACTTATACCAAACCCCTAACAAATTGTTCAAATGGGTCAAGAGGCACGATTCTAGGTGTCACAGATGTGGGACAGAGGAAGCAAAAGTACACATGTTTGTGTCCTGCTCTCAGCTATTCAGCTATTTTAGGAAAATGTTAGAATTTTTGGGTATAATTTTCAAGTGACAGGTTCAGTTCAAAGGACAGGCAGGAATGCTTGTTATCAGTGTGGAACAGGGATTTTCAAAAGCTGAAAAATATATTTTCTTTCTGGCTATGGCCAAGGCCCGTATGTGTATTGCAGCTGGCTGGATAAGCCCAGAGGCCCCTTCATTTGCAGAGTGGCAAGCACGTTTTTGGCCATGTATAATTTGGAGAAAGGCCTCTATGAGCGAAGGGGGAAGGAGGCTCAGAAGAAGGGCAATCTAATCAGGGCACCTATTGACGAATGGCTGGAGCAGTCATTGTAAATTGGGTACCACAGGGTCCAGTTGCTAGTTGTTTTTCTATGGATAAATACTCCTATATAGCAAATTAGTGGGATGAGCTTTGCAAAAGCCGCACCAGGGGAAGTACATACTGTCATGATCAGGTGATGTAACGTAACTGGTTTTCTCTATTTTTAAGGATTTATCACTGTGGCCCTGTGAGTCTGGCTTGAGATTGTGATTTTGGAGTATTTTTGTATGGTTATTACAGTATTCACTGTATGTTTTGTTAATATATGATTGTTAGACTTTTCATCCTTGGCATGATCTCCCCTAACATTTTGCCTCTGTTTCCCAGGTTATTGATGTGTGCTGGACTCTGTTTTTGTATGTGTAATTGGATTTCCATGATGGCATATTTGATTTACTGGTAAGTCCCTAGTACAGTGCACTAGAGGTCCCAAGGGCCTGTAAATCAAATGCTACTAGTGGGCCTGCAGCACTGGTTGTGCCACCCACATTAGCAGCCCTGTAAACATGGCTCAGACCTGCCACGGAAGTGTCTGTGTGTGCAGATTTTAACTGCCAGTTTGGCTTGGCAAGTGTACCCACTTGCTAGACCTAAACCTTCCCATTTCTTACATGCAAGACACCCCTAAGGTAGGCCCTAGGTAGGCCCATGGGCAGGGTGCAGGGTGCAGTATATGTTTAAGGTAGGACATATACTAATGTGTTTTATATGACCTGACAATGAAATACTGCCAAATTCGGTTTTCACTGTTGCCAGGCCTATCTCTCTCTTAGGTTAACATGGGGACTACCTTTAAATATAATTAAAGCGTAGATCCCCTTTGGGAGCAGATACACATGTGGAGTTTGAGGTCTCTGAGCTCACAATTTAAAAATACATCTTTTAATAAAGTTGGTTTTAAGATTGTGTGTTTGAAAATGCCACTTTTAGAAAGTGGCCATTTTCTTTCTTAAACCATTCTGTGACTCTGCCTGTTTGTGGATTCCCTACCTGGGTCAGTTTGGCAGTTGGGCTGCTTGCACCTCTCTCTAGAAAGTGACACAAAGGGAGCTTGGGTGTAGCCTGCAAATCCTGATGAGCCATCTGTGCTCGGAGGGAGGGGAAGAGTGGTCAATTACACCTGAAAGGGCTGTGTCTGCCCTCACACAATGAAGTCTCCAACCCTCTGGTGTGTGTCTGGGGCCTGGCTTGGTCAAGGCAGGATTTAAAAAACAAGAGAGACTTTCCTTTGAAGTAAGCCTACTTCAAAGGCCAAAATGGGTATAAGAAGGGCACCCAAAACCACAGACTTTAGATCACTTCTGGACATCAAGAGGAACCTCTGCCTGGAGAAGAGCTGAAGAGCTGAGGAGAAGTGCTGCCCTGCCTGTAACTGTGCTTTGTGGAGCTATCCTGCAGTTGCTGCTTCTGCCTGTGCAAGGGGACAAAGAATGGACTTTGTTGTGCATTCCTGCTTGTGGAGAAATCTCCAAGGGCTTGACCTGAGCTTGCCTCACGTTGTTGAAGTCTCAGGGCCATCAAAGACTTCTCCTGCCAGCACCTGCACTCTCTGCTGCGACTTCTGCCCTGCCAAGTGGTGCCCTATCCAGTTCCTGGGGCCTTGGAAGGTGAAGCTGGCAGACCAAGACTGAAAATCCACGCACAGACTGCCGTGCAGGGAAAATATAGACGCACTTTCCGAGACGCGGCTGAAAAACGATGAGCTGCCGGCTTTGCGGCAGAAATCGATGCTCCACAGGCATCACGGCTGGATGATTGATGCACGCAGCTGGCAAAACGACGCACAACACCTGCTGACGGAGGCTGATAACGTCACAACCCACATTCCGCGGTTTTGCTGATACCGTGCAGCAGGATTTTTGACGCAGACCTTGCTGGGTACGGAAAAATGACGCAACGCTTGCCTGGACCCGAGTGCTTACCTGGATCTACGCATTGCTCTCCTGCGGAGAGGAAAAACAACACATGCTGAACCAACCGGAGAAGTAGAAATGACACACCGCCTCGCTTGCGGTGGGAAATTGACGCATCGCTAAACGTTTTTGATGCACACTCTGTTACGTACTGCGCTGGACTTCTCACCTCTGGATACCGGGTTGGTGAAAACACCAAGGCCCTCATTCCGACATTGGCCGGCGGCGGTCGCCGCCGGCCTGTCGGGGGCCGCCAGAATACCGTTCCGCGGTCGAAAGACCGCGGCGGTGATTCTGACTTTCCCGCTGGGCTGGCGGGCGGCCGCCTTCAGGCCGCCCGCCAGCCCAGCGGGAAAGAGGCTTCCACGATGAAGCCGGCTCGGAATCGAGCCGGCGGAGTGGAAGCTGTGCGACGGGTGCAGTTGCACCCGTTGCGTATTTCACTGTCTGCGAAGCAGACAGTGAAATACATTTAGGGGCCCTCTTACGGGGGCCCCTGCAGTGCCCATGCCAGTGGCATGGGCACTGCAGGGGCCCCCAGAGGCCCCGCGACCCCCCCTACCGCCATCCGGTTCCCGGCGGTTCTCTTGGCGGTAGGGGGGGTCGGAATCCCCTCGGCGGCGCAGCTAGCTGCGCCGCCTTGGAGGATTCCTATGGGCGGCGGTACACTGGCGGGAGACCGCCAGTGTTGCCGGTCCGACCGCGGCTTTACCGCCGCGGTCGGAATGCCCATTGGAGCACCGCCGGCCTGTCGGCGGTGCTCCCGCGGTCCTCCACCCTGGCGGTTTGAAACCGCCAGGGTCGGAATGAGGGCCCAAGTCTTCTACAGGTTCTGGATACTCCCAGATAAGGGCGACCCCTTCTAGTAGCCACTGTGCCGCTTGACAGGCTACGCCAAAGCAGACCGTACCCTACTGAAAAAAGTGAAGTGACAGCACAGGAAAAAGAAAGAACACCATCTTGAATTGTGAAGAGCCCATAGATCAGTATAGGAAAAAGAAAGTAGTATAAAAGAAAAACAGAGCATGCTGGGAAAAAAACACAAAGAAGACAAGATGGGCACAACATGGATAGAGACAGGTAAAAAGACCAGACAAAACCTCCAAAAACAAAAAGAAGAAAAAAGGGCTAAAGGTAAGTGTAGCGTGACCGGGAGCGAAATATATGCTTCCCAGAATGTGTAGTCAAAAAGCGCGGGGAACGGCGCTCCGAGTATCAGTGGCGCGTTCCATCCGCGAGGACAGAAAGAGACGCCGCGTCTGAGCTCCCGTGCGTGTTATTTTGACGATACCCAGGTACTTTTCAACGCTAATAGTGTTTTACCTGTTTACAAAAGGATTTAAGACTCTTTTGCTTTAAAAATTAATATCTTGACTTGTGTATGTTGGATTTTTGTCATTTTGGTCTTGTTTTGTTTAGATAAATACTTTCTATTTTTCTAAACCTGTGTTGTGTCATTTTATAGTGTTTTCACTGAGTTACTGTGTGTGTTGGTACAAATACTTTACACCTAGACTCTGAAGTTAAGCCTGCCTGCTTGTGCCAAGCTACCAAGGGGATTAATGGGGGTTAACTGAGGGTGATTCTTCTTTACCCTGACTAGAGTGAGGGCCCTTGCTTGGACAGGGTGTAACCTGACTGCCAACCAAAGACCCCATTTCTAACAATGATGGACACTGGACTCTCACCTGCAAACCTCGTAATTACAAACTGCAATTTGGTAACATCTTACCGAACACCAATTTGTGATTAATACATACCAAAATGCATGTTTTCATTTGAAAACGGCCCAATTCTACGAATCAGCCCATTTGCGACCTGCAAATTGCTTGATAAACCTAGCCCTGATATCCCTATTTGGAGTTTAATGGACCAGTTACTCTGTCAGAAACATTGTGGATGTTCCCACCCCCCACCCTGACAGCACCCCCGCCGTACTGCAAGTGTACAATAGCCTAAGGCACTGGTAATAGGTAAGATAAGACATCAAACGCATTTGTACCGAACATTGGCCTCTTAAACCTCATGACTCACCAGAAAGAGGTTGACTCTGAACCAGGGCGAGGGTGCTCCATGCGATGAGCTTTTTTGTAGGATTATCTGAACAGTGGGGCCCTGAAAACGGTTAGCGCCATTCATGAAAGGCTCAGGCTCCACTTCATGCAATTCACCGTGAAGGGAAGCTCCATTCCTGTGCAGATACTTCGTAGGCGTGGGGGCCTCCTCCTGCTGGGAAACCTTAGGTTTTTCAGAAGCGGACATAACATCTCTGGAATTTAAGTGTGAGAGCTGCCACTGCACCCTTTCCAGTTGAAAAGCAGGTGCATATTGCCCTTTAAATCTAGAAGGCGTCGATTTGCAGACCATCCAAGGACATTAAAAACTTGTCAGTTTGTTTCTGCTTTGTTAGAGAGGGCACAGCGGAAAGCAGTTACCTTTGCTTCCATGGGAGTTGCCCCAGGGGATCCCTGAGCCCAAAAAACTGGCTAACTGTTGCGATTAACCAAAGCAGCAAGAGAAAACGCGATGTTGCAATTGCTCTTCACTTCTGGATTCCCACCTGCTTTAGGGAACCAGACTCCTGACAGTTACCACCATACTGGTATTGCAAGCCAGCGCACTCTTCCATTTCTGTCTGCTCTGCGCAACCCTCCAGGCTTTCATTGCTTTCAAGGTTGGGCCCATAATGATGCACCATCAATGGCAACCACAGTGGAACCTTTCCTGTGCTTATTTTGTGCAGGTGATTATTGGAAGTGAGCAGTGGTACTCATTTTTGGAGTCCAGAACGTATTTGTCATCAGAATTAACCCCAGGAAGAGAAGTATATGAAAACAGGGACAAAACATGAATAAAAACACCCGCAAGAGGGATATGAGTTTAACAATGACATTCAATGACAACGGAGCAGGGACCATCCTGGTATCCATCTTCTTATCTGCAAAGCACCAAAAATTATCGGTAATACCTTACTAACTAAACAGAGTTCAAACTTCAAACCCATTTACAGGATAGCACAAGGATCGATTTACTATACAAATAAAGACTAGGCAAAACCTGGCTGGAAAACTCTTAGTCCAGTCACTATAAAATGCAAAAACAGTTCGCAGCATTGTAAGTAATATTGCTCAATCTGCCCCAGATGGGACAGTATTTTTGTAAGCAATATTTAGAAAAAATAGTAATGTTAAATTAAATTTCTGCATACGATATTCTAACATACAACAGATAAGATTGTTTGAGAAATTTAGTTCCACTTAGTCATTTGCATGGAACTCGAAGGATTATACTTTGCTATGCAAACTAGAGCAAACTGGTTGCAATTTTCATAATTACCTCTCTCTAGGGAAGGAAGTAATGCTCAGTTGTGGATCTGATTGGAAGCACAGAGGACAGGAATATGTACATCCAGTCAGCTTTAAGCAGAAGAGCTGGTGTAACAGAAAAACAGTTAAAAAATCCAACGAAAGAAACTTTTGTCCATGTCTTTCTGCGATGATTCGTTAATGTGCAGTTCCATGCACATCAAGTGAGAGTTAGTATTGTAAACAGTAACATTTTGTTTGCAGTTTTGGTTCCTGGCCAGAACCCACCATGTGTGGTCAGTTTCATGTAGTACTTGGACAAAGCCCATGGACCATCGGGGAAACTGTGACAGCTCTTTGACTTTCTTTGGAATCTGTTATTGCTTTAGCTCCAAGAATAATTGTATCTTATGATGTCCTTCCTAATTTTTGATTTGTGGTGATTTGATTTGGTCTGTGCCCGAGTTCTTACAAAGCCAAGAACACTGCCGTCCTCAAATGCCAAAATGAAGATTGGCTTGTGTTGCTTCCAAAAGTTACAGCTGCATTGAATATGTAGTCCAAAGAGTGTCCTAGATTTAGAAGTTCCTCTGAAATGAAATTATGTGGTTAAAGACAGCATGTGGTTACTTCCTAAACATGCTTGTTGACAAGAACACTCTCACCGGGGCGGTGCCTATACGCCACTTACTCAAATAGACCCACAGAAGAGGATGCAGGCCTCATTTTTGTACCAACTGTGACATGATTTAGACATCTGTAGATATATTAGTATCTCAGATTGTCCTGTACCATAGATCATATTCCTCTTCTTCTGCTGTGTCTCTCAGTGTCACTGTCAACATACTCCAGCCACAGTTACACAGTTGTAGCACTGTCAAGGTAACATGATCGGACAACTCTGGCTAATAGTGGAAATAATCCTCATATTATTCCTTGTTGTTTAAAAGATCATCTTAGATAATGTGAGATTTTCAAACCCCTTATTCCTCTTTATCTCGCAACCATTTTATTAATACAAGACAAGACTACTGATAATTTGTGGATGTTGAATTAGAACTTGTTATTTTGGGCGTATCAAACTCCAATAAAAATAATATGAAGGATGCTACTTAAGATCAGAGGAAGGTCTTTCGTATGTGCGCAGAGTGGTGTAAATAAAGTGAGTGTAGAAATGCATGCTGCATGTTGTATAGTTTCTTTGAGCTGAAAAGACATTTGAGTCCTAGATGTGCAAATATGGGATGGGATCAGTTATTTTAGAGGTAGTGTTTTATTTTGTTTGGAGGATTTGGGTCTGATCTGGTTGATCTGGCTGTGTTTTAAGACATGTGAGTCTGATAAATGATGATAAAATGATAGAATTGCACTACCCTACGATTAAGCAGTGTGAAAATAAATAAAATGACATTACAAAGTGTTCCGATTGCTACATATAGTTTAACGTGTGAAACAAACACTTACTAATAGAATGTTGCACATCAGTTTTCACCCTTTAAAAAGGGAGAGATCTTGTGTAACATATTTCAGCTGAACAATGGTAGGGATTAGGTCATATGAAAATAAGTAAAATAGAAACACTGAATAAAGCCTTTTTAGAAATTCTGAGTGGAATGGAGGGATATGTGAAATTTTAAATATATTAGAAACTTTGTGTAAGACCTCTTAGTCTTCATGAATTAACATATCATAGAATTAACAATTTAAAACTTTCTAGTATGTCTCAGTCTTGATATTCTAATAGTAGATGGCCAGGTTAGACTGGTATTAATATTTGCTGATCACACAATCTCGCTCACTTAAACTAAAACAATGACGAATTGACACTTGGCTGGCTCGTTTCCGACACTGGAAGGGACAAAACTCTCACTTAATAAGGGAAACAAAAATCATTATGTTGGCCAAAAATAAATGGCCAAGAATAAACCCTAAACTTGGTAATCAAGTTCTAGAAGTGCTATTGCATCAAACAGAAAGTAGAACAAACTGTTTGAAGCAAGTCAAACTGCTACATGTTTTAACAAATATTGATCAAAGGCTACTACCACAGTACTGAGTGCACGTAGATTTGGAGATTTTCACATTACAAGTTAACTATTGCACCTTATACTAGGATCTATATATTATTGTTAAAACTTCCTCATATCCCATCCTCTATTTGCCTTAGAGCTAAACTGGGGTCATAAGTATCCAGTAGGCCCTAACATTTTGTGGATATGATTTTTGTCTAATAACTTGGAGAAGATTCCTAAATAAATTTTAATGCAAGATCAAATTGTAGAATAAATCATGTAATCAAAACCATTAAAGAAATTAGTCAGTGTGTCTTTTTGGAAATAGGAGCTTGAAACTTGGATAACGGACAAAAATATTATACCAATGTATTAGACCAGTTTTAGGCCTAACTCCTCCATTACAGATAATGTGATTGCATTCTTTTATTTAGTCTCTAAGGCATTGAAAACATCTTCCCCGCCTTTATATGCTTACTTGATAGACAATAGTGCAGCTTTTGATGGAAGTGGCTGCAGCTCTCTTTGGAAAATATTCGCTGACTAGGGCATACCGAAGAAGCTGTTGGCGGCAATAATAGCACTGTGCACTGACACTTGGGTACGGATCAAGATAACACAAACGCATGCTACAGGGAAAAATCTACGCCAACAAAGCCCTCAAGCAAGGCTGTGTTATCGCCCCCAACTTTGTCAACCTACATACATCCGACCTGGGTGGGGTATTGCTTGAAGGGAATGCATTCCCCCCAAATTGGGCCAGACAAGACTCCCCTTCATACAGTATGCTGATGATCTAGTTGTGTTCGCTCAAACCCCGATTGGGATGAGGAGGGCTTTAGATATACTCTACTCATACAACACAAAGAACATCCTGTTGGCAAATGCTGCAAAAACAAAGATTCTGATTTTTGCTCACAAAACAAAAAAAACATCAATTGGAATGGAACCTAGGCCCGTTAAAGATAAGGACATTAGCTAAATATAACTATCTTGGTGTTTGGGTCTCAGACACTGGCAAATCCTTGCACCAGGCCACCGCATTGGCAGAGAAAGCAGTCAAAACCACTTATGCCCTCTCCAAATTATACCTTAGGCTACAATCTCCCTCAGCGGAGGTGATCTGGAGAGTTATCAAGGCAAAATTATTACCAACAATAACGTATGCCCACCTGTATACTCTTGCAGACTCACTGCACCACTTGAGCGCTGTCACCTAGCTTCTTACAAGAAAATATTTCAGTTTCCCAGGCATACCTGGCGCACAGTGATTTACTTGGAGTTTGGTCTGACGAAGATGGACATAGAATGTAAAAAAAGACATGATAAAATGTACTTATCAAGTGATCAGGGCTGACCCAGAGTCTCTGCGCAGGGTTCTGAAAGTAATTTTTTCGGACAACAACAGTAATTGGTGGAAATACCTGGCCGGGCCTCTCTAAACTTGGCCCCAACTCACAACTCTCAAGATCATCTTATCGCTATAGTCCATCAACGGAAAACCTTAAAAGAACAAGGGAAGAGGGTCAGAAGAGAATCCGATAATGAGATCACTAGGAAACTCGGAGGAGCTGAGGGCCCCATGGTTTCGCATGAGGCCACATATTGACAACCGTACTTAAAAACTTCTGTTGGAAAATGTGCCATCAGGAGTATATTGCTGACTCGGCTTCTAACTCTTCCCATATGGGAATACAGATCTCATTGGAGGACCTTGGCTATCGATCAGAGACAATGCAGGCTGTGCCAATACCACACGGAGTCAGTATCGCATATTGTCTGTTGTTGCCCTGGACTTCTACAGCATAGGCACATGTATCTAAGTCCCACATTTCTCTAGCATGGGTTAAGAACATGCAAAAAGGTGCTAACATACCTGCACACAGCAGAACCCTCAACGGAGCTATCCCAGTTTGGCAAGTTTTTTTTGGAAGCAGATAGGTTCCTACGTGACATCAATAGACCACAGAAGATAGCTTTCGGGGGCTCTCGTGCCCGTAGCTCGGCATCTAGTAGGGGTGCGGGAGGCACAGCAATATACATGACAGGACGGCCTCGACCTGCATAGCTTGAATTAGCACAGGAAGAAGCAGGACCACAGAACTTTCTGATCACCCGGGCCAGTACATCCTCATGTACTTTCATGGCGAACATTTGCACCGAATGCCTGATGCATTTACACAAGACACTTTAGAGCTTAGTGCAATTTGTATATCGAATGCTTAGTGAAATTAGAGAGCGATTAGTCTTCCACGGCAGGCCAGCATCTTCAAGGCTCATACTAGTATAGATTGTCCGGTGTCTGCACATGTCTCTTGATTTTAGTGCAGCTAGGCACTTCAACTGCCTCGGAAATTCAGTCAACAACTAGTCCACTGCAGCAGGCCACACATTGAGGTTGGTTATGCTTTTATTTGTGGGTCCTGTCAAGTGTATTTCTTACAGTTTTGTTTACTTAGCGGGATACTGGGGACACCATTTTATTATATTTTGTCATTTTTATGCAGATGTATTTATTTTTTCCTCTGTTTGATCTTGTTTGTAATGATTTTAATTAATCATGCAATACATTTCACATTCATTCTCAACTTGAAGTTACTTGGCAATAAGTTATTTTGATTAAAGATTTTGGAGCGTTTTGAGCCCTAACCAGATCCAATACCCAGAATGTTAAATTTATTCTTGTACATTAAGCAGAGGATAGGTATCTTCCATTGGGCAGTTCATATTATATTCCACCCGAGTACTGATAACTTCATCTCAGATAAATGTCAGTATTCCAAGCACTAATCTGCCACCCACTTTTCCTTTCCTGCTTTTAGCATCTTGAGAAGAAATGTCTGAATTAAAATTATATTGGCACACGGTTCTCAGGCCTCTTGCGATTAACTGGTCGCCTGCAAATTGCATCCAGTTTTTCCACATGCATTTGGAAGTCTTGGCTGCTTTGTTCAAGGGGAATCTCTGTGGCTGAATCTCTTAGGCATTCTCGTGTGACTGAATAGAGGGTTGGGTTGTGGCCCCAAGACAAAGTTGAGACTCAAATGACAATACACTCTACATGATTATTAACACAGATGTGCTGTTCTTTATCATAAACATAAGAGGTTTATTACTATAGACATTTCAGTAATATTGTCTTACAGATGCACAAATTTAACGTTTGTTCCAAAATATTTTAACCTGACTGTATGAACAGTCTCGAATCATTTCATTTGTAATGCAGGAGTCAGTTGATTATAATAAAAACCACTGTGTAATTTGTGTTAACCTTTAATGTCTGTATATGTATGTGAATGTTATTGTCTGCATGAATTAATAAACCTTTGTTTTAAATATATCGGCTAGCTGATGTTAATGGATGTGTGTCCCCAGCTCACGTGCTGATAACAAGATACATTGTAAACAGACATACAATAATGGCATCTCATAAGGGCTATCCTGTTGTCAAAGGGCCATAATATGGTTCCGCCACAGTATTTGGGCACCAGACTTGGGATTGTGTTTCCTGCATGTCATCCCAAAAGCATTTAGGGGCATACTTATTGAATAAAATAAACGCAGCACAGCAAGTCACCTCACTACTCCGTGTGATAGGGTAAGGGCAGAATGTGCCAGACTTAACATTGTACCGTGCATTCTTGTCTTTTCCCTACACTGGCACAGAATGTGCTGCATAGTGCCAACTCAGACACCTTTGCACCATGGTGCTGTCCTGCACAAAAACAATCCTGAGAGGTATTTTCCTCTTTCTATGTGTGCTGCAGAATGTGTTGCACTGAGTTGCGTTTCTCTAGATTTATGAAGCCAGGCAGCTCCATGGAAGGTGGCCTTGCATGGCTTGATAAATCTAATTTAAGAGTTGTGTTACTCTTCCGCCCTGGTGCATGGTGTAACAGTGAGGCAAGTCTTTAATAAATACGCCCCCTAATTCTTTGAATGGACTACTTTTTCAATGCAAGTGTGACATACTAAAATGTCCTCAGATACATGGTAAGGGTCACAGAAAATGCATTTGTCTTTGCATTATAGAGTTGTGTCTACAATTGGCCTGCATTCACACATTTTGGGGTCAATCCCCTAAGGGATGCATAACCAAAAGTCCCCCAAGGAATGCACAGAAATATACGTAAATTATAGTGGCCTCGACTAATTCTACACTTGCCTCTCAGGGGTAAGTGTGGTGGTGAAAAATGCATTTGCACATACAGCTTTTTTCCTCAAACGGAAAAAGTTTTGGCAAACCTTCATGCCATGAAAATTAAGATTTTATCACAGTCATGAACCTGTACAGGAAATAAAACCCCTTTCAAAGCTTATTTTCAGGATACAATGGACACCTGAATGAGTGAAAGACTGAAGTGAGTTCATTGTATAGCCTTGTATATTGAGGACCCTGGCATTTTATGGAAAATAGAAATTGCTAAATACAGATGTATTGCCCATTTCTTGGGACTCGTGCTCATCTCCAGTATTGTCTTCCTGCGGTAGGCCCCAGGACCTTCTGCTCAGGTGATCTTTCAATTAATTTACTGCCCCTTCTATGATAAAATATTTTCCAATATTCATCATACACACCCCAGATCTCTAGTGCACTGTGGTCTTGTATCCCGGAGGACTCTCGTATTAATAAACGTGTGTCTCTTGTACTGTGGCTTTTCCTTTAATATCTGCCATTACCATCAGAGCATTATTGCTTCTATACTATGGCCTAATCTTATTGAAATGCATTTCCACATGGTCACCTAGTTTAAACAGTTTTTGAAGTCCTTCTATAGTCTGGCTTTTCTGACAAACCCTGACTTTGGGCCCAATTTAACTCTTGGTGGTAAGGATACTTCATCACAATGGCGAATGAGTATCCTTACCACCAAGAATATGGTCCGCCCACCAATTTTAATGGCAGACAGAACTTAGAGTTCGGAAAAACCGAGCAATCGCACTGGCAGAAAATAAACTGACAAAGTAGTCCAGAAACCATGCTGAAAACATCAAGCCTCGTATGTTTTTAGAAGTTTACCGGTGCTGTGTAGGTGGGCGAAACACCGGAAAAGACATGACGTATGCATGCCTTTCACAAATGAAAGCAAGCGGATTTTAAAAGGCAAGCCCACGAACCAATGAAAGTGACTTTGTCACATGGGCGTGGTTGGAAGCCCAAAGAGAGATGACTACAGGGGACGGAGCGCTTTGCGCTCGCCCCTAAAAACCTGGTGTTAAAGGGCAGTGAAAACTGCTAAATGCTTCCCCCGCCATAATGGAGGACTCTAATGGTGAGGGGAGCATTGAATTTTTTATTTTTAAAAAGAAAATCCTTTTTCAGAATTTTCTTTTTGAAGCTAAAAAAGGAACCTGTTGACAGAGTCCTGTACCAAACAGAAAACTGCATTAACAAGAACAACTGAGATGGCAGTTCCTGCAATACATTTTAAATGACCCCCCGCTTGGAAGTTACTTAAAGGTTTGGCGGGCGGAGTAGTCTCTTCCTGGGGGACATACAGTCCTCTGTCAGTCCAAGGGGATAACTCCATTTGCCAAAATCTAAATAGGGCTCTTTGTCTCTAAAGAGACACATAGACTCGGGGTATGTGTTCAGTATTCTGCATGAGGCCCCACTGTTGACGGGTACAAGCACAACTCTGTCTTCCTTTTTAAGCGAGCAATGTTTCTCCGTGAGCTGCACTGCGCTGGCATTACTCTTGATGGCGTATCCCTATCAGTCACCTTTTAGATGTTTGGTAGTTAGACGGACCTAAGCATCCTAGCTAGTTTGGGAAGATTCAAATCCTCACTTCCTGTTTTCTACTCTTTCTGGAGATTTTAGTGTGTTGTCCTCCCTCATTCTTAGGTTGTCCATGATATGAATTATCATGCTCTGGAACAAAAAAACTCTTTTTACCACCTTTGACTCAGAATGGGTTTCATTTACCACCACAAGACAGTGTATCTCATTTGTGCAATCCGTATGACTGAGACGGAATTATAGGGGTTAATTTGGTAACAGTGAGCCTGGTACTCCGAGATTGTGTAAAATTACTGCACTTTCATTTTTTTCTGCACAAATTTCTCCAGGCGTTTCCAAAAGGAATTTGATTAGATAAAAGGGGCAAGTCCTTGGGGGGAAAGCTAGGTTTTAGGGTGTGGTAAAGCATCGACATGCTATTCCCCTTTCCAACTTCAATAGCTTGCAATAGGGCAGTTAAACTGCTCTGGGGTAATACCACAAGCTGCAGTAATAATCCAAGGTAACACCGCGCCGCTCATAATGAGGGCCTTAATAGTCATTGTGAAATGTTAGTAGAAGCTATGATGAAGTCATCATCAATGTGTTGCAATGGATTCTGGCAAATAATTCAGTTTGAGTTGTGAGACTCTACTTCTCTTCAAGAACCCATGCTACCAGCAATCTTTCGGAAGTGTATCTTCAGTGAATTCAACTTTTCTTCTGCTTATATGTAAATATTTTACCACACCCAACTTTGTGGTATAACTTTCTAGATTGTAGGGGCCGGCCTCCTTCCTTTTTCCATAATTGTGAAGTAGGGTACATCTGCACACAGGGCTTAGAGCTTTTGCCGCCCCAGGCCAAAATGCCTAAGTGCACTCACTCGCTCTTCCCTGAGCACATTCAAACACACAAATGCCTGTGAGTGCAGAAACAGAAGCAAATGAGAAATGGATTTGTCAGATATACTGCACCCTTGGCTAGGATATTAGTAGTAATACGTTTTGCGTGGTACAAATAAATTATCACACCTCTATTGATGTGTGCATATGTGCCTGTGAGCTTGTGTTGCACAAACCGAGCCACACAAAAAGATGATGGACGGAATGCTGAACATTGTCAAACATTCATACCCAGTCACAGATCTGAGTTTAATCCATTATTTGTTGCTCACCATGCCACCCTAGTTTGGACCCATTGATATGTAAATCAGTCTTGACCCTGCTCCCCACGGGAACAGTCCAGCCCAAACTGCCAGGCCAGGTCCTCCCTGGAACAGAAACAAGCATCTTGGCACTGATTCTGGGGTATTACCCCTCATCAGCTAGGCTAACTTGAATCCTGTGGCATACTGCGCACGGGACCCATGTCTGGGCAAACCCTTCCCACTTAAGGCAACTATAGCAACACAAAAAGGTGATGGACGGAACTCTGAACATTATCAAACATTCACCCACCCCACCCCCAGTCACAGATCTTGGTTTAATCTATTGTTTTTTTGCTCACTACGCCACCCCACCAAGATGCTGATTCTGAGATACACCACACTTCGAGGTTCAAGTAGGAGTTTTCTTGTCACTGGAATGAGGCTCATATCTGAGGCCATAAATAAGCCTCCAATAAACGACTAATGCCTGCATTATAGACCTTTACTTGAATTGAACCAAAGAGTGGATGTGTGCACCTGTCATTAAATTATGGATTACAAATGAAGAGAAGGTTTGTAGAACCTGATCCTTGAGGTGACATAGGGATACATTAAAACACATCTTTGATAATATTATGTTTTTATTAGCACTCAGAAGCAGCCTCATGCCTGATTGAACAGTATGGAAAGGCAATAAACACAGAGCTATGCAATAACACGTTTAGATGGACTTGTCACTTATCACTTTACACTCTTTTCCTGGGAGTGGAGTGGAGAAGGGAGGGGAAACGCAGAGTCTGGGATCACTGCTCTTGTGGGATCACATTAGTGAAGCCTTTACTGGTGTAACTTAGGAGCAAAGTAGTTGTAACACACTCTCTTTGGATACGCACATCGCTGGTGGGTGAAGACAGTATTGATACAAGCGGATCTCCTAAATGGATTCCTTAACTGAACAGCAAAACACATAATTATAATGTGTTAATAAAAGCCTTTCTTCGTCCACCACATACTTTCAAGCACACCTAGATAACAACATCCACCCCAGACAGGGGCGTAACGCAGGCCACTGCAGGGCTGCACACAACCCTCCAGGGGCCCCCCAAACCTTTAAGAGGGGGGTCCATTCGCCCAAGACCAGTGAAAGTCTGTGAGATATGTAGAGGTGGGTGAGCCACTTAAAGCTCGAGTCAGGTTCAAGCCTGAAGCCTGGCTCTGGCTCAGCTCGAGGTCCTGTTGGAACCTTGAGCCCAAAATAAGCCGAGCTTCAAAGTTGCTTCTGCCCGACTCCCTCTGCCCGGGATGGGGTTCCATGGCCAGAGCGGCCAACTATGAAACTCAGGGACCAGGTTCAAGTCTTGGCACTGGCTCAACATCACGGGATTCAGGACTTATCACATAGGGCCTGATTTAGAGTTTGGTGGAGGGGGTTACTCTGTCACAAAGGTGATGGGTAACCCGTCCGCCGTATTACAATTACATTATAGCCTGTGGAACTCGTAACACGGCGGATGGGGTATCTCTCATGTTTGCGACAGTGTAACTCCTCCGCCAAACTCTGAATCAGTCCCTTAATCGTCACATGCCTATAGACAATGCATGTGACTTTGTGTAAATGAACTAGTGCTCATGAAAACTGCTCCAATACCTCTGGGTCGGGTTTGTGCTATACTTTCAAAACTGCAGAAGAATGCACTTAGAGGGTAAAACAAACCCTTAACATAAGGGAAGCGAAATAGTTACCCATAGACTGGCTGATCTGTACTGAGTGAAACCACATTACAGTGAAACCTCATAACCTGCGTCTTCTCTACTGAATTGTGTAATATTACGCAATTATGTTTTTTCACCAAAACACTTTTTTCTTCATTATTATGCATGAAAGCACATAGTTGTACAAAGCTATCACATTAAATGAAGTAATTCTCAGTATAGTGTTATAATGTGCCCTATTAAAATCATAGGTTTCACATGTTAAAGAATTTTTTTTTTTAACTCTGAAGAGACTGTCAGATTTTACGTGGTTTGTTGTATGATTTACGGAACATATTTTTTAGAGTTGGGCTCGCGCAGGGCACTAAGGTCCGAGCCCTTAGCTCGCCCACTTCTCGAGACATGAGAGACTCGGGGAGCCCTCAGCACATTCTCCGGGGGTAAGGGGGGGGGGGGGGGTGGGGGGCAGAATGTCATCATTTCCTATTACGCCACTGGCTTCAGAGCATTTTGAAGGGGCGCCGACCTGTGAGAAGAGGTTTCCCCGGAGTGTGAAAGGCCTCTGTGCAGATCACTGGACCCTCCAGCTCACCTCATTCCCCCCCCCCCCCCCCAGCACAGCGACGTGACTCCCGTTTCGTTATGCCACTGCTGCAACCCACCCATCCCAGACGCGCAAATGTGCCGGCCCGGCGGCAAGCGTTCAATGGCTGCTGTGTGTCACTCAATAAATACCCCAGGTGTTTACTGCTTTCATTTTCGGGCCTGGAAGGTGCGTTTGCAGGGTTATTTTCCACTGCTCTTGGCACGTCCACGCACGGCTAATGCCTGTGTTACTATTAAAAAGGGGAAATCTCCAGTCAGTCCCAGGAACTGGTCGGTATTTTTACTTATAACCTAATTGCATTAATTTCCAAAAAAGTCAACGATACAATTTGCTTGAATATAGCCAAGACGTCAAGTGTAGCAATACAATTAAGAACACCTGCAATTAAAAGACAGATGCTTAAGCCATAAAGGTCAAACTACTGCATTAATCAGTTTAAAGAACAAAATAGGTAGCAAAAAGGCATCCAGACCGTGTCAAAAAGCTGAAACCTCAGCACTGTACGTTGATTTAAAGCTGAAATCTCAGCATTGTTCATTGAAATAAAGCTGAAATCTCAGCATCTCAAATCTTAATGTGACAAATCTGGGCAAGTTGGGTGTGAAAGTAAAACCCTTAAACGTAAAAACACATGAATTGAAATACCATAGGCCCAAAACCTGCACTATAGAATTAATTGGTTCTTTAATGATGAAGTATTGAATAGCACTGAGGACTGCACTCTGGTGAGGGACTCCTCTAAAGAGAGGGTGCAGTGGGATAGTGAGGTACAGTGAGAGAGAGGGAGAGGGCAAGAGGGCAAAGGGAAGAGAGAACGCAGAGGAGGAGGAGAACGATGGAGAGAATGTGTTCACATGAGTGTGACAACACTAACAATTCTGAAATCAATTGTTGTGAACATTACAAGTACGTCCCACCAACCTTTTGAATCACTAATACTCTGAGGACTATCAGATGGCTTTACGTAAACAACACGTACTTTGTTTAATCCTGGGCTTTCCTTTTACAAATCATGGTTATAAGGCAGGTCAGCCCAACTGGCTTCACTGAACTAATGGAGACTGTTGTAATATGTTATTTAGTATTTGTAAAGCACAAGTGCTGGGTTCCAGGCTCTAGGCACAGAGTACAATAAACTTGCCATAGAGTAAAAACAGAAGGAGAAATGGCCGTAAGCATGTTCTCACAGGTGGAGAAATAATACAAAAGGTAGTGAGAAACTACAATTCCCAGAATGCTCTGAAGTTCCATGATGCGATACAATGTGTCCAGTCATCACAGAGGTAACTAGCCACCCAGAGCACACTCTGGCACACTACTATATTTACTACATTCTAACATTCAAAATTACCAGGAGAGTCTGTATTATCAGGAGTGATACCTCCACATAGTCCCAGATGTCCTCAACTTGATACGTAGGAAATTAAGTTCTAGATCACAGTGGCTCGTAGAAGTAAAGAATGGACTCCAAAGTAAGTTAATGCCAAACCAGGCCAATCAGAATGAAGAATTTAAACATGCATTACTGAAAGCTAGGGAGAAGTTTCCTATGGGCATGACCTATGTTTCTATGGCCATCCCTACCATTTTTCAATTGTCTGTAGATATTCCCATTTGGTGTCCCCTGAGAATAGGAAAATTTGCATTAGTCTCCAATTCTTGTAGCCTTAAAAGCTATCTCCACTTGACTCACTCTGGTGTTGTCTGGTGCATGCACGTGTACATACGCGTCCTCCACACACCTTCCTAAGGTCAGCTTTTGCTTCTCTCGAATACATATCCAGAACGGCAGTGAGACCTAAGTGAGGCCTGCAAGGTTTTGCATGCTTAAGCCATTGGTTTGAGTGGTTCGAAATCCACGGTGGAAACTGGACACTCAACAAACACAAGACTCATCGAGTAGCATCTACCTGATGCCCAAGTGCGCGTCATTTCAAGTTACAGCCCCCAGAATGGGGAATAACTTGTTAATAATATGTTCCTTTGTGCACACGCTTCCAAATTGGTTTGTCCAAACAATTTCTACCAGGTTTTGTCAGTTTAGAATTTGTGAATCCCTCAGAATAAGGGTCTTAGATGCTTAAGTGCTCGATACCAGTGGCTCTATGCCTTTTTACTTCTGAAAGAGCTGAGTAGCCCCTGAACTGTGTGCTTCGGAGAATCTGGCATGTCAGTAAACATAGAGGTGCATCAACTATATCTTGGTTAATGCATATTTACACCCAATCAATGCAAGAGTACTCATTCAGTGTATGATTTAGATACACCTGTGCTAAGGAAGATGCAACTTTTCTGTACATTTTGTAAGTACAATTCAGAGAGAGTCAGTGCATCCACCCTGTGCATGGCTTGGGTATATTGCTGACTGATTCAGTTGTGGTAGACATGTAAGTGCATCTGACCTGTGCTTGGTTTAGGTAGATTGCTTGTAGTGGAGGTGCATATGCCATGGAGGCATATCTACCCTAAGCTTGGTTTAAGTGTATTTATTACAGTGGACATGTATCTACCCTTACTTAGTGCAGGTAGTGACACACTGCTTACAAGTTAGGTTCATCTGCTGTGTGCTAGGTTTGGTATATTGCAGGCGGTGGATGTACATATGTTTTGTGCTTGGTTTAAGTATATGTATTGCAGTGGCAGTGTATCTACCCTCAGCCTGGTGCAGTAAGTGGTACATAGCTTACAAGTGAGGTGCATCTGCTCTGTGCCTGGTTTGCTACATTGCAGGCAGTGGATGTACATATGTTCTGTGTTTGGTTTAAGTGTATTTATTGCAGAGGAGGTGTAGTTATTGCAGTGTAGATGCATCTACCCTCAGTGTGGTGCAGGTACATTGCTTACAACGGATATGCATCTGCACTGTGCTTGGTTGAGGTATATTTCTGGCAGTGGAGGTCTATATGCCCTCTACCTGATTTAAGTGTAATTAATGCAGTATAGGTATATCTACCCTTAGCTTGGTGCTGTTACATTGCTGACAGGGGAGGGGCAGCTACTGTGTCCTTACTTCAGGTACAAAGCTAACAATGGGGACGTGTTCACCCTTACCAGGGTGCAGTTACATTGCTACTGAAGATCTGCATTCAGATCTGTGCTTGGTGTAGTTACATTGTTGCAATGGAAAGCATCCCTCCAGTGCTTGGTTTATATCAGTGCTTAATTTGTAAACAAAAAGGTTCTGGTGCCCTAAGCCCTCCTATTAAAAACATGGCTGCTGCAATTAAATGTGCGAGCACAGAATACTGAGGCAGCATAATCCTGAAACCATCTCGGGCCTCTTCAATACATTTAATGCCACTCCCTGCCCCTTCAGCTCACTGCTGCAGCTTTCTGCTTTCTCCCTTTGTGACGCTTTTTCATTTTAATCTTCCTCCGTCTTTCCCAAATGTGTCTTTTTCTCGCAGCAAATGCTTTAGGCAGAAGAATAAGCGCCGGCTCTCAAAAATAAGAGCCAGTGCTCAGCACCGGAAACAACAAGCACAAATTAAGCACTGGTTTATATGCGTTTCAACAAGTTATCAAATGTGTGTGTGGTTAGAACTTGGTTTTGGTATTTAGATGCAGCAGTGTATCAATTTGGCACAATGGAGCTATCATTCCTCGCATCCTGCACCTACTTTGTAGGATCATGGGAGTGGAGAGACAACCTCCCTGTGCTTGATTGGGGTAAACTGATGCGAATGGAGACACATTGATCTGACTCTTGCATTGCTTAAAGTGGTGCCAAACAGTGGAGCTATGTTCATTCAACCATACATTAGGCACACTGGGGCCATTTGAGGTGTGGTCGTTCTGCTGGTGCCGCAGATGACTTGCAGGCAATGCAGGCATAGCCACCAAGTACTTAGGTACATTGGTTAGACAGTGCCCTGAACACATCCCCTTCTTAACACACGTTATTCACAAACAAAATAAGCAGTGAAAAAGCAAATAGTGCTGTGTTGCATTTTGAGTCATGCCTGAAACATTAAATACATCTGCTGAAGAGGTCAAAAAACATTAGAAATTCTTCTGCAGTGAAAAAACGAAGGGAAAATGAAACGGTTACTGTATTAAATGCATACACGGAAGAAGGAATTTAACATGTGACGATTTTGCTTACTTTTGAAATATAAAACAGTTCCTCATGTATTGCAATGCAGGCACTCCTTAGGAGGTAGAATGATACACCAATGAGCCAAAAGTATGAAATGAAAGAGAAAGGGCCCTGTGAGTGGAGGTAAAGCCCACTGTATATTTTTGTTTAAAGAATTGGTAACAATAGGTCTTGCAGACAGCTGCGCTATCAAGCCAGGCCTATAAAAGAAGTGTACGAATATCCGAAACCAGCAAATTATACCACTGCTGTGCTTTACTTTACAATTCGTTTTTCACACATGTTGTCCTCCGCTTTTAAATCTAAGCAGAAATATTATAGCACCCACCCTTTTCTGTTACTCTCAAACAGATTTCAGTGTGGACGCGTCCTGATTGAGCTTGGTATTTTTAATCAATCAGATTTAAAATATTATGAACAAACAGGATTAAAATGTAGGCCAGAGTTACATATGCAGGTCGGATGTCCTCCATTTTGCTAGGCTATTCTTTATTACGCCATTTAACGCTAAAGAACAACAGGGGAAAAAACTGTCCTGTTACTTGCCAAACAATTTCCCGCAAATTCTTAATAAACATTCCCTGTTCGGTCTCTTGTCGGCGTGGCCATGGGTGAAATGCATTCTGGGGCAGCAGCATGGCCGATTCAATTAGCGCGGGAAGAACCTAAGCAAAAGAGGCGTTTGTGCTTGTCAGGGACCGAGTTTACAACTCATTAGCCGCAGGCCCAAAGACAGCTCTGGCTCAAGGACCCTGGAGTGAAGACCCGCCAGTTCCCCCACCCCCGAGCTCTGCGAGTAATCCTCTTAGATGGCAGATTGGCGCTCTGCAGGGTGGACTGGTACGGCTATTTAGAGTAAACCCTGGAATCAGGGGGACCCATCAGGCTATCTCATCAAAGCCATGGGCATGACATGCGACCCCTCCAGAGTGTCTGCTCCGCTAACCTGCCGAGCATGGAAGTGATTAATGCAATTCCCACATGCTCCAATCACGGATCATGTTAATGGATTTAAAGGCTTTGTCAGGGCTGATTGATTGGGCTGGCCAATGGAAAAGCAAGTTTCCATATGTCCAACCTCAATCTGCAAACTGGAGTAAGAAGATTTAAACGAAACTGATGGGTTGGATTTGGGGCCCACAATGAATTACATAATTTGAAGATCCCTGAGCGTTAGTTAAGCAAAGAGGCCAGTTTCCAGCCCCAGTGTGGAAATTAACAAATATGACGTTCTTGACTGCATACTCTTGCCTGTATATGGACGTTGCAGTATAAGCAGACTCTGTTTGCTTGCTAAAATCAGATTAATAGCCCAATGTCTGTAGAAATGGTCTACATAATTCAGAATGTGTAATCATGACGTAATCAGTATCACCATTGGCTCAGTATTCAATAAGACATTTTTTATCAAAAGAACTAAGAGTCTAAACGCCAAAATTTTATGTAAAAGAAGTTGTAAGGACCTGGTTAACAAACACACGCAAATGAGTTGTAACTAAAGGTAATGGGGAGCCTAAAAAATACAGAGAGGCACCCACGATGTCCCTTCCCCCACCAATGGTAAAACTTTGACATGTTTTTTGCAGACTGTGTGGGTAATATGTTCAAATCTTGATGTCAATGATATAAGTGCACCAAAAGCTTCAAATCCGCGAATAATGAGCAAACTGACCTGCCAACTTCCAAAAATCCGTGTGAGAGGAGAGATCTTGGAGGTGAGTGTGGCCTTGGGGTTGGGGATCTGGAGAGGGGGTCAGCCGATAGCCCATTGCTTCTCTAGCCATGAGAGTGCTTCTATAGGGGTTGGGATATAGGGAGAAGCTAGGGCTTTGTGCAAATCGCTGACAAGAGCCCTCTAATACCCCCACCCCAGTAAAGAAAAAAACAACAGAAGCTTCCGAGCCTAATGCTGATATCCTGGGGAGGATGCAAAATCGTGGGGGACATGAGCTGTGCTCAGTCTCCACACAATGATTTGGTAAACCACTCTCTGCAGGTGCTTTGAGGTGTTTCCAGCTCACATTGTCTGCCACGGGGTGACCAGGTGAAAGGAGCAGATGTCGTGTTATAGTCCATGTCACTGTATGTTTCAAAAACAAACTCAGCCCAGAACAAGGCCCTTGCATTCAAGACATCCTTTACTGAGGCTGCATCTCTGACTATATTGGGCTTTCTGGTGGCCTCTATGTAGAACAGGTATATATAAGACTTTCTCAAGAAGAACACTGTGCTATGTACTGGGAGCCTACTGTAATGTGGAAGTGAATGAAACCACTATTTACTGGTAAACTATATTAGATCCTCCTCCCTGTAATTATATCAGTGAGCAAGGACAAGCCCCTAGACCGGCACATAGAACTAAGGGCCTGATTACGACCTTGGCAGATGGGATACTCCTTTGCAAACATGACAAATATCCCGCCTACCGTACTACTTTATATTCTACGGAACTTGTAGATCAGCGTGCAGGATATCCGTCACAATTGTGGCGGAGTATCCCATCCGCCAAGGTTGTAATCAGGCCTGAGTGTCTTTTCAGTGTCTATAACATTGTGTTATAGGCTTCTCCTTCCCTCCCACTCTTCTGTATATGAACAAGTTCCCTAGTGGATGTGCAAAACTCAGTGGGTTGGAAGAGGGATGTTGACTGGAGAAGGAGAAATCTATTTTGAGGTAATGAAGTTTACTGGTACTTAACAGTTTCATTACCCTCTGACAGCACCTCGTGTCGCAATCATTATATTGCTCACAAGCAGCCAATGAAGGCGTTTTTCAATATGTGAATGCTGTTAATTATGTTTATTGTGCACAAAAAATACTTTGTTGCTGTTTTGACGCCCATAGAACCAAAGTTATTGGAGCCTGAGTCCATTATGTCCAGTGATTAACAAACATTTGTTGCAATGCCTATGTGGATTCTCTACAAATTTCTGGGATAGACACCCACCCCCTAATTTTCCCAGGATGCTGAGACTGACTTTGTTACCATTCTGAAAGGAAAAAAATAGGAAGTGTCATTCTCTGTACTAATTGGTACATGGCAAGCAAAACAGTAAGGTTCTTTTAGCTTTCAGAGAGGAAGGAATTTCCTGCTGATCATCTTCCTGCAAGACTGGAAGGACAATTTATTACTGTGAATGGAACTTTGTGTAAATTTTAGGAATTAACTTAGGATCGGGTCGAGAAATCATCTTATCTTGTACAATTTTCAGATAAAGATAGGAAATATCCACTGACCCCCCAACTTACCCAACCGCCTAGCAGACATGTTTGTTATTAGAAAAGCTGTTTTAGCTTATAACTATTTCAACTTTGCTGCCTATAGAGGCTTGAATGGGTGTTTCTGCAAGCCTCATAACACTGTAGCCAAGTCCCAAGTAGGAGGGACTACTTGGGCTACCAACTTTCATTGAAGAAAATTTAAAGTATTTTATCCACCAAAGGAGAAAGAGTGGCTAAGTACTCTTTGGGCTCTCCAAAGGCTCAGATTGCTCACCACTGCTCTACTAAAGTTGACGGGGATAGATTTGTAAGAAAACCATCTCTAAAGAACTCTAGGATTTGGAGTCTCCTGTTACTAAGTCTAAACCTTTGAACAAATGCCAAATGGAAAAGGATGTCCAGTTCTTGTTATAAAACGATAAAGACGACTTATTCTTGGACAACTCATAATCTGTAGCCACTTGGTTGGAACACCCTAGATGTTGTTTCTATTCTAGTCTTCAGGAGAAGCACTCGACCCTTCTTTGTGCCCCAAAGAGCTCCAATGAATTGTCTCCCTTGTGCTCGTTCCAGGTTGACCTTTCAAAGATTCATATTGAATCCCATCTGTTTCAGGAGACTGGTTGTTGCAGCTACTTCTTCTCATACCTTAGGAATAGCATAGGACCAAAATAGTAAGTCGTCCAAGTATGGAAAAATAGAGAAACTCCTAAACTGCAAAACTGCTACATGCAGTGCCAAAACCTTGGTTAACGTTCTCAGTGACATTGAGGTGCTAAAAGGTAGTACATGTAACTGATAATGTTTTCCTTCTACCAAGAGTATTAGAAACTGTTGGTTTTCAGGATGGATTGGGACATGAAAATAGGTGTCTTCTAAGTCCAGTCTAGCTAAGAAGTTGTTCTCCTTGATTAATGAAATTATCGACTGAAGTGTAATCATCTGGACTGTTTCCATTTTGATGGTCTGCTTTCAGAGCTAAGTTTTTCAAATAAAAACCTTCCATTTCTTGATGAGTGGAAACTAGGATTACTCCATTTTTGATAGTCAATTTCTTGACTTCTGCTAGAGTCACCATTCACCTTGGGCTGTCCATTGGAAACAAAGTAGGTCTCAACAAGGTTTTTTGTGGGATGTGTGCAAATGGGATCCGCTAACCTTCTTGTATGACCTAGAGGATCCATTGGTCTGACATGTATTGAGTCTGTTGTGCTATGAGGAACCAAAGTCATACCCCTATCTCTGAGTAGTCATGTCGGACTAGAGTTTGTTTGGCCCTGTCACTGTGATTTGGGATGTGTTACCAAGCATGGCTGCCTGACCACAGGTCTGGCTTTGAAAGGAGTCGTCATTGTCCAGGAGAAATGGGAACGTTTTTTGTAAAAACAAAAAAAAAGATTTCTTTCCACTGACTAGCTTGAAGGGCTTTACGGTTTTCTTCTCATCTGCTGACCTCTGGATCATCTCAATTAGATCTTCTCCAAACAGTTTTGCACCTGGTAATAGAAGTTTCAGTACTAGATAGTTATGATTTGCCACCAGTTTCCAGGGTTTCATCTACAGGGTCCTTCGCCAATCTATTAATGAAACCACTGAAGCTGCCGCTGCACATATATTATCAAAGGTTACATATGATAAAAAATGTGAAGCGACTTCCATGTGAGCAAGAATATTAATTGGATCATTGTTATTCTGCATACAATCATGTAACATTTCAAAGTCCTTGAGCAGACCTTGAATGATATAAGTGGCATATATGCTAGCGATCATTCCAAAATTAGTGGCAGCGTATCACCTCTTTGTAGCTGATTGTAAACTACATGGCAACTATATTGTGCATAAAACCCCTCCTCGTCCTGGGTTTTAGATTTAGAACCCAAAACATCCCTTAAATGGGCTAGCATGCCATGGAACAGTTTGCCTTGAACATATTTCCCCCTTGAGGAAGTGTCTTGATCGTCATTTGTGTCCAAAAGCTGATGTTTGGCCAGTCGAATATTAATGTGCGCCTCCATGTCCTGATTGATCATGTTTTGGAGGTCTACTCCAGAGATTGGCAGCATATCCTCCTTCTTAGTGTGGAATGAAAACTAAGGACTAGAAATAAAGTCCAAAGATGTGTCACCCTTTGTAGGAAAGTAGCCTCTTCTTAGCATGGTTACCCCCACTTTTTGCCTGTTTGTCAGTGTGCTGACTGTGTTCACTGGAATCCTGCTAAGCAGGACCCCAGTGACTGTGCTCTCTCCCTTTGAACTTGGTTACTTGAACAACATATACCCCACATTTAGCATACTGGTACCCCCATGTAAGTCCCTAGTATATGGTACACAGGTACCCAGGGCATTGGGGTAACAGGTGATCACATGGGCTGCAGCTTGTATAACGCCACCTATGGGGAGCCCATGCACAATGTATCTGCAAGCCTGCCTTTGCAGCTTACGTGAAAGGGTGCACTGCTGGTTTCTTGCAGTCTTGTCTGGGTATTGCATTATTTCTCTTTCTTCCTCTTGGGTGGTTTGGGGAAAATCCAGTAACTTACACCTTTCTTTCTGGTTGCTTGGGGAGCACTGTGGTACTTACGTTTGGGGTTTCCTAGTTCCCCTACCTTCCCTCTACACACTCCATTACCTAGGTGGGGGGTCCTGCATTTGCATTCCATTTTTTTAGTATATGGTTTGGGCTCCCTATTGGGTCACTATTGTCTATTGCTAATTGAACTGTTTTCTATTGCTTTCTTTGCCTATTTCTGATTACTTTTGTACATATGTAGTGTGTTACTTACATCCTATTGGAGGGTTGCCTTTCTAGTACATTTTGGTAAATGTGTGATTAAAATAAAGTACCTTTATTTTTGTAACTCTGGGTGTTTTTCTTTCATGTGTGTAAGTGCTGTGTGACTACAGTGGTATTGCATGAGCTTTGCATGTCTCCTAGATAAGCCTTGGCTGCTCATCCACAGCTACCTCTAGAGAGCCTGGCTTCTAGACACTCCTGCACTACACTAATACGGAATACTTGGACCTGGCATAAGGTGCAAGTACCTTAGCTACCCACCACACACCAGGCCAGCTTCCTGCACCTCGCCAGAGGCATGAGGGCTACAGCTTGTACAACTAGAGTCAGATAACTGCTGGAAACCTCTGGGTCCTGCTTTGCCTATTCATAAACTGAGTCCAGCTGCTGGCCCCAGCCTCGCACACAAAAGCGCAGTGCGGGCACAAATAGTGTACCTGCTTCCCACCTACCTTGCACCACAGTGAGCCACCACAAGGAGTATTTTAAAATTAAAAAAAAACTCTTATTTAAAAATTTGAAAAGTATTCAGCTTACCTGTTTGAGAACGAAAAAGTAAACAGATTGGGAGGGAGGAGCCTCTAACAGGGAGTTGTAGAGTCTGAAAATACACTTCCTGCTATGTGTCTGTCAATGGGTTGGGCGTCCCTCACTGATATGACAGGGACCCGGAGGTCCTATAAGGGGGCAATGGTGGTACATAGGACAGAGAAAAAAGGGGACAGAAAAAGAAAAGGTATTAAATAAGTTCAAAAAGTAAAACCAGTAGAATCCCAAGAAATGGAGATGAAAAATGAAAGGACTGCTGGAAAAGAACAAACTAGAAAAGAGTGCCAAAATCAGAGAAAAGAGCAAGAAAAACAAAGTGTAAGTTGTTCATACATCTACAGCAGAGATGTTTGTGTAATCGGTAAGTCACATAGGTTATAAGTAAATGGATGAATGGGTTGATGCACCTACTGCACAGCTCTTTGTGAAATGTCTAGGTAGCAGATTCCAATTCTAGACATTCCTTCATCTCACCATAGCAGCAGAGATCTACAGTAAAAAGGAGAAAACTGAAAAAAGAACAAATACTGATGTACCAGATATGCAATGTCACCAACACAGTCCTAAACCCTGCCTACCACAACCTCTGCCCATATTTCACACCTGTGGCCCCTATTGCCATGCCATTTTCCAGTTTTGGGCTTGCCCTTAACAACCTAATGCATTCTGGGATCTGTAGTAATGGTCCATTTTAACTTGAACAATTATTTGAACTGGAACTTCTTGAAGGGACAGAAAAGACAACGGGAAGGGGAAATGAGGAATAGGCAAGATGGCGAGGGGGGCACCTCCTCACTCAATAGGCCCCAAGGCTGAGGATGATTATAAAGAGATTCTTCCTGGCAACTTCTGGTCTTTGTATCATTGAGAAAGCAGGCTGTGCCACGTGTTACACAAGTCCTCATGGATACAGTCTCGAGTCCTGAAATGTTCACTGACACAACATTGATTTCAGATGTGTTAGTCAAATAATTGAATGGAAGTAAAACAAGACCACAACACCCAAAATTCTTTAGGTTATAACACACACGCCCAGCAAAGGAACCACTGTCCATAATGGCCTAGTGGGAACTCGTCAACTTAATGGTTATTGCATATGCAGAATTTCTGTTTCATATGCCTGCAACAGGGCCTAATATCTACGAAGCTCTCAATCTCTGCAGTTCCCTGCTTGAGTAACTCGTACTTTTTAAATAATTCCATTCAATTCTGTGACTTTTAATCCTTGAACTTGGAAGTAAGAGAGCTCTACATCCCTATGAATGTTACTCAATTTGAAAAGCATGAAAAGGCTGAGGGAGAGACATGCCAGATTTATCCCACCATTTTCAGGCTACAGCCTTCAACCCTGCATGGTTTACAATTATATGTCAATTTCAGTGCGCTCAAGCTTCCATGTCCAGGTATGAGTAGCTCATCCCGCTCAACTCTGCATTCTCATAATTGTGTTCCTGTTTATGTCATTATAAAATCAGGACTACAAGTCCCAGAAAGCAAAGCAAAACCTAGTCCTGGATGGGCTACTCAAGGAAGGACCAGAGAACCGTAAGAGTTCTGTGAAAATAATTGATGTTTTTGAGATTCACTGAGGGATACTATCTGGTTTTGACTTCAAAACGAAATTAAAAGTCTATCCGAAATTCACCTGTTCCTACATAGATCTATATACCACACTTCTTTCATTTCTAATCTCTGTTGGCAGCCAGCAGTATTACTGCACAATGTAATAGTACTCAGGATACGATCCTCAGACTGCTTAAAGGCTTGGCTGTTTATGCAAGATTTAGACTCGACCTCTGACACAGAGAGGTTTGTCATTTGTGAACATTCGCTTCACTAAAGTAGGTACATTCTATGTTTTTTTAATTAAAATCTAAAAGATAAAACTCTCAAGCTGTTTTATAGGTGCTCACATTGTCATGCACTAAGTACAGCTACTGTTTGAGTTCTGAAGTGTCTAGGTTTCTTGTGTAAATAATGCATTCTCTACAGGTTCAATTCTGCACAATTGCATACTTGTGTTGATTTTGCAGCCTAACAAGCAGGACTACAAGTCCCAGAGTGCAAAGCAAAAACTTTGATTTGATAATCAACTTATGCATGAACCTAGAAAACTAGGGTCGGATTGGGAAGACAGGCAGTTGGACATTCTGCAATTGGCCGGTGCCTCAGGGTCATCTGTAGGCCATTTTTGTAGGGCTTGAGTCAACTGGCACACAGAGCCTTACAGTCTTACAGGCACCTGCCGGGCCCCTGTAATATGCCTTCATCTCAGCCATTCCCTTCTCCACTCAAGCAAGGCTGGGGCCCGGTGTTGCTCTGGCCCTTGGGCTGTATTTTACCTTGGTAACCCCAGGACCACTAGCAGTATTTTCCCCACTGACCCCTCCCAGCTGGGACAACATATTCTGGCCATGGTGATCAGGGAAGGAGGGAGTATGCACAGACCTTGATAGGGGCAGGTGTTGTCACCTCATCACCAGTGTCTTTTAAGCCCTGGTGGAGGAGGTGTGCATTTGCATAGGCCTTGCTGTAAGGCCACCTTTCCCAGAGATTAACAGGCATTTGCAATGCAATGGGTCTCGCGTTTGCTCGAGTTAAAGCTATTAGCGTTGTGAACTCCTAACCGGACTTTTCTTGCCACATAACCTGAAAATGAAAAGTACAAACGTTCACATAACTAACTGGACTTTTCTTACCACATAAACTGAAAATGAAAAGTAAAACAGTTTCACATAAGCGAGCCGACGGCCGCCATGAGCGCAAAGAAGACACAGGAAGGAAACAAATGTTCACTTGCAGTGAAATGTATCAGCAAAAGTGCAATTATCCATGTAACCGGCAAAAGTACAAAGGTCCATGTATCAGGGTCGATATCATGCAAAGCGCTCGACTATTGCCTAGCGAGATCACGCTGCCTACGAAATAAAGAGAAAAAGTAGTCTAGAAACCATACGGAAAACTCAGAGCCTCGTATGTTTTCAGTAGTTGGCCGGTGCGCTTGAGGCGGGCTTAACACGGGAAAAGGCGTGAAGTACGCATGCCTTTCACTAATTAAATCAAACGAATTTTAAAAGTCAAGCCCAGGAACCAACCAAACTGATGGAAATTACATGGGCATGGTTAAAAGCCCACAGAGTGATTACACCAGGCACAGAGCACTTTGCGTGCTCAACCCTAAAAAGGGAGGCTGTAAACTACGTTCGAGTCCCAGCATTGGCTCAGCATACTGTGGTTCGGGGCAAGTCAATTAATCTCCCATGGCCTAAAATGAAAAAATGAATTTGATCTTGTGTAATGTAATTACCGCTCATGTAAATCACTTCAGTGCCTTTGGGCAGAGTTCACGCCATATGAAATTAAACAAACAAAAAATATTCGGCCAGATTCTGCAAAAGCCCAAGCCATGATAAATAAAGAAGGCTCTATATAAAAACATCCATATTCCTTTTTAACATGGCTTTTCTGCCTTTGTCTAAGTTTAACTATGGGTCACCTTTAGAATACATTTTTATGTGCCTTTGCATTATTTGCTTTTGAAGTACATACTGATCAGAGGAAAAAATACCAACTTTGTGTAATTTTCTTCATTTTCGTACCAGCCGGGTCATTAAAATATCAGTCATGCTGGTAAAAAAACAGCCAGGTGGCAACCCTAGCCAGATCAGATTTTGTGGCCCTTGAGCAATTTTATTTCACCTGGCCACCCCAGCCACACTGCTGCGCTTCGGGTTTGCACCAATGTTACAGGCTCAATAAGCTTCAAACTGCTTAAGTTAAAAAATATGCCTCTAGAAATGAGTCCAATGAGACTAAGCAAATGGCGATCCATGAAATGAATGATCCTGGAATGTGGGCCGCTTTTTTTGGGAGTGCCTGGGCGTGATCCAAATCTAACTATATAGAAAACATTAGAGCGCTGTACTATTACATAACTGAAACCACATTTGCGCCACATTAGAGAACCCACACATTGATAAGCGCGAGGCACAATATGCAAGGTCAGGGTCTGAAAGCATCTGCCTGAGTCAATTGGCTTTAAATTTAAAATGCCGCCATCCCTTTGGACACACCTGCTTAAAGAACAGCCGCTTTCCCCTGGACAAGAATGAGGCAATCAGTTTAAGCATCTAATGACGCTCATATAATTATGTCAGGCCTTAGGACAGCCTCACTAGTCTATAATTAACAGGAAGGAGCGGCACAGCTCGTTGGTTTATTGGGGAGATGCCACTGGAGTGAGGATGCCCTCCAGCTTGCCAGGTGAGCGCGCTGCTCCTGGAAAGGGAATGGGGTGGGCCTGCCACGTGCTATGCAATTTACAGGGCGCTCGCGACACCTTCTCTTCTCAGGTTTCTTCAGACCAGCCTTTCAATCAGTATCTCTGCCCAGGCACCCATGCCACGCGCGATACGTTCACAAGGCCTGGATTTTATTCCAGCAGCACGTGCATTCTGCGACTTGCAGGCTCACATTTTGAATTGCAACACTGAGTTTAAAATATCGCAGCTTTCAAGGCGCATCAGACTGAAAATACAGGACTGGCTGAAGGTGTCAGGAGGGCATGCGGCGATTTAGCAGCTCTGATTTTGTTGTGGTGGAGGGGTGACCGGGTTAGGTTAGTAGATGAATCCATGACACCAAGAAACAACTTTTCTAATCCTCTGGCATTACATAATCTCTGCGTCAGGAAAACCCCTTTAGCTACTTAACCATACTTGAAAAAAATATGATATGCAGATTTTGCACTATTTTGCTATATTTGTAAAAAAAAATTGGAACAAACTAATTTTTCCTCAAACGTCTCCCCCTCGTTCACGTTTGAAAAGTCGATAACATGCATCTACTCAGTTTCTTATTAGTACACACAGCAAGAATTATGTGAACGCTTTTGAATGGTGCTGACCGGATGAAATAAAAGCGGGATTTTAAGCATCTCTAAAGAGACCTGGGCAATCACCTCCTAACAAGAGTCTATCTATGCACAGAAATAGGAACACTGGCTGCAGCAACTGATGGTGTGAAGACTTCTTTATTTGTGAATTGCTGAACTTATCATCGATCACATTTGCCAGAATGAAATGCAGAACTATTGCTGAGATGCCAGCAGTGTGCAGCACTCCCCTCCCTTCCCACCCTCTTCCCACCCTCTGAACTGTTAAAGCTCCTCTGGAGTGATTAGACAGACAGCCATTGGGTGCACCTGCACTCTTTTAAGTCAGACCAAATTGATGAAATGCGGCATTTCAGTCACCCTAGAGAGAACTGCTGCTTCCTGCTAAAGCAGGGCAATCACCCAGAAAAAAACCTGTTTAGGAATGCATAGTAAGAAATCACACAAATTGAATTTGCAAATACCATAGTAGCTGACGCCATATTGCTTTGACAGCTGCCATTTTGTATGTCCAGGCTAAACATCGCTGCCCATTTGCTGAGATGCCATGAGTGTGCTCCCTCCCTTAATGATCAATTTGGTTCAGGTGTCCATTTCACAAAGCTTTTGTGAGGTACGACTATCTTTTTCTCCCTTCGCAATAAACCTAATTTCGGACCTTGAAGCAACACTTAGGTCTAGTGAACTCTGGATGATGTACTCCAGTGTCAGAGCTCTCTGGTCTCCCAGTTCCATGCTTCCACAGTTCTCCAAGTTGACAGATTTTCTTTCTATTCTAGGACTTGCAGTTCTATACTGTGTTAAAATGGACTACAAATCCCATTGTACAGCAGAAAAAAATCTGGACTGGAATAGCTACTAACACATGGAACTGGGTAGCTTAAGAGCTCTGCATTGTACTCGAAGACGACTACCCCTACATATTGGTACCTCTTCATCACCAATTGGCCTTCTTCATAGTTCAGTGCAGAACACATTTTTCCATCCTCTGCACTCATAAAATGATGGCTATTACTATTTTCAACATACACTTCCATTGTAGAATAGCTCTTCTACCCGCTCATTTGTTCTACGAAGTACCGTCCACACCTCGATTCTACCCAATACCACTCAGCCTACTCAAGAAAGCAAAGGGTGTTGTCATCATGACAAGGCATCTCCTCTCATCAATGCCGTCTTGACATCTGTCATTCCTAAGGTGTTACCCATTGATGCTATTCTGTGCCTGGCATGAAAGATCATTTTAAATGGTCTGTTTTAATGATACTGTTATAATGGATTTCATTGTCTATCAAACACAGCACAGAGTTACAAAACTGGTTTCCACCATGCTCACAGAAGAAGTTGCCCCAGAGGATGCTGAACACTAACACACAACATAATGCATTAGACAGAACTCCTAACATATCTCCAACAAGAGGCAGACAGGTCATATAGATGGCTTCATGGCACCCAGAAGTACTAAGCAGCAATAAACTCCATACCCACACATCGCTTTTTAGTTATTAATGCCTAAACATGAAAATTAGATACCCACACCTCAATAAATGCAACAAAGCCACCGAACTCGGAATAGAGACAGATCACTCTTCCTGTAAAAAAATATATTCACATGCTTAATCGGACTCTGATCTGTGATGGTGTCCTCTAAAGCAGGTGGAAGGCACCAAACTGATCATTGTTCAAAAAGGTGACAACAGGATGTGTGCTATATAAATGTAAAGAACAATGTCAATAGAAATACAACTTTATTACCACACATATTGGGAATTATGAGGTGTGCAGTTTTTATCACACCCAGTACACTCTGGGTGCAATATAAAACAGGGCTCCCAGATACAGTTCAACAGATCAAATGAGCACGTATTTATGGGGCGGAGGGGGGGGGGCAAAAACGTATAAATGAACATGTGGATTTTGGTGTAATAAGTAGCAAAATCCACATGATGCCTAATTTTAGAGGTAACCGTGTGATAAGGGGTACCTATCACACACAACAGGCTGTGTGTAACTCAGTTTCAGTTTTTATTGTGGTCATAGTAGCGTGGGCCTCAGTATTACTTATCAGTAGGGTGCAACATGTTTCACTGTAGGCGTTTTCAATCCCACCCTTCTCTGAGCTGAGCGCATGCTGCTAAATCCAGCAGTATGGAGGTAGTGGGGGGAAGGAGAGGGCTTTGAATGGGTGGTGTCACTCTTTGTCCTGTAATAAACAGCCGAGAAGCAGTCGAAGATGTTGTGTTACAAACTAAGGCCCATTTTTATACTTTTTTTGCGCCGCATTTGCATCATTTTGTGACACAAAAACGGCGCAAACTTACAAAATATAATTGTATTTTGTACGTTTGCGTCGCTTTTGCATAAAAAAATGACGCAAATGCGGCGCAAAAAAAGTGTAAATATGGGCCTAAGGGTGTGTAAAACTGCGCAACTTTAGCTCAACCAATTTCATACATTTCTGAGAAGAGCTATGCAATATTGAGTGTGGTCCTAAGAAAGCTTCCATTCAGTTTTACTATTTGCAGATTTATTTTAGCAAAATGAGTGAAACATCCTAACGAGGTTTCCACATGTGTTGCTGAAAAAAAGCAAACGCATTGACTTTTCATGGGAGAATTTGACTTTAAAAAATGCAGAATTTTGTCAGGGGCATAACTGGTAAAAATGCAATTTTTCTCACTTTCAGGAAACTGGCAAAATTCAGAATTTCATTTCACACAAGTAGCACGGACTCTAGTTTCTTGAGACTATCAAGGAGAACCGAAACTCTTTCACCAGCTGATTTACCAAATGCTGTTTGTTTCCTGTGCAAAATATGATGTCTCTCTTCAAGGTGATCAGGAAATTCTTTAGGAGGACTTTCAAAACTGCTTTCCAGCTCTTCTGAGATCCCTCGTTTGACATGTTTTGCAATGTACAGTTTTCTTTCCATCCTGGAATAAATTCATATGACATAATAAGACCAGGAGTGAGTGAAATAATCTGCCCAGGGGACAAAAATTCGAGAAATTCCTGTATGTGCTGTTATCCCACCCACCCATTATCCCATCCACCCCTGAGAAGAAAAGTGACAGAACCGTACTGTGTCTCCCCCCTCCCACTTAATTGCTGAAATGTGTTTCATTCATTGCGGGAACATGCAACCTTTGATACGGGTAAGCATCCATGATAGTAATCACGCCTTGGTAATCATGACAGCAGTTGAGTAAGAATTCATCATATTATCACCTCTCCCCAGAATTCACTAGCCTTAGGGCACCTGATTTAGAATTCGGGGGACGGGTTACTTTGTCACAACGGTGACGGACACCCCACCATTATATTCTATGGGATTTCGATTTTGGCGGATGGGATATCTTTCATCGTTGTGATGGAGTTACCTGTCCGCCAAGTTTTAAATCAGGCCCTGAGTTCCTTTTGGCAAATACATGAACACTTGGAGTGACTCCGGTGTGTTTTACATGCACTGTTGAACTCCTCGAATTAGTCTGGTGCTTCTATTAAGATTCCCATGCGATGTATTTGTATTTCAATGATCCACTGGCATCACTTTCTCATGGTAACATTTATCCTGCCTGCTGCAGTTTCTTCAGGCATAGCTCTAAAGTGAAATATCTATTTTTCCATCAGATTGTGATGTGCTCTTTTTACCTTTGCCATGATGATGACCTTACAAATTTCCTAATATGGTCGAAACACTGCAATTAGATTAGGGATCATTGTATTCAGCGCTTGGCTGTTGTCAACGAAAAGCCCTGCCTTACTGTGATACTCTAAGACATGTTTTCTTGTGTATGCTCAGAATGCCTAGAGGAATAACTGTCTATGACAGTAAGGGCCTTTCCTTCACCTCTTGGCTCCCAAAAGAAGAAAATGTCGATGAGCTTGTTCATCTCAAAAGTTTACATTCTGGTAACAACTTAGGGTTGCATTTTCACATGATCTCAAGCATCTTCGTACTCCCTTTATTTTAAGAAACCATGCAAAGCCTGTTTTTAAAATACTATA
Source organism: Pleurodeles waltl (assembly GCF_031143425.1). NCBI lineage: Eukaryota > Metazoa > Chordata > Amphibia > Caudata > Salamandridae > Pleurodeles > Pleurodeles waltl. The sequence goes on along the minus strand of NC_090448.1, from coordinate 1,110,013,313 downwards.
TTTTTGAGTCTCATATTTGCTTGGCAGCACTCAGTGTTTTATGGTTGCTTGAGACCTCCTTTATAAATGAGTCTGTGATTCACATGTATATTTTAACACATTCCAAGTTACAACATCTTTTTTAAAGAAAAAATTACTTCACTAAGCTGATTCTGTGTTTTGCAACAGCTATCTAAGTGTGTTTAATTCTGAAATTGAGATCCTATTGTTATACATCAAGTTTGCAAACATGCTCTATCTTTCATCTGAAAAAAGGTAAATAGCAATGTTGAAGTGGTTTGAGGGAAAGCTTATGGTGTTACCATGTAATATAAGGAATAAAATACCACCTGCCGTACATGATAAGGATATTTGAAGTCACCTCGGAGGTCCTTAATCTTATAAAAGAACTCTGCCTTCTGCCTCATTCCTTTACATGGCCATTGATTGCCTGGGTGACATGCAATACATTTATAATGTATGGAAGGAGGTAGTCATCCCATATATAACATTACAGAGCACAACACAGCTGAGCATAGCAGATTCTACATCATACAGAAATCAAGTAACAGTCAAAATCAATCAAATAGTAAATAAGAGAGCAAAGCTTGAGTATAGAATCAATCAAGGAGCTCAGTAAAGTTCAGGTCAGAAAAATATAGAGGGCATAACATGAGAAAACCTGAAATGGATTCACTCCCTGCAGTCATACTCTGAACATAGGATTTCATACATTCAACACAGTTCTACACAGTTAACACTGAATAAACCAATCAGAATTAGAGTGAAATAGTTGAAAAAAATACACGTAGAAGTTACTTGTAATTATACAAAATGGAGCTTTTCACCCCACCTGTGCTAGAACAAATATTGCTACATTTTTGTGTAATTCTGCTAAAACAGCTGGGTGAAAACTTGAACATGTATAGTTCTGCTGAAACAATATTTTAATATTCTTGGGAGGTCCTTGTTGGCTTGTAAGAATACATTCAAACATCATTTTACCAACACATGAAAAAATACCAGTCTGTGCAATACAGAACTTTGACAGCAAAAGTCACAAACAAAATGGAGTCTGAGGCCTGTAGAGAGTCATCTGGGTTCTCCTATACTTTGTAGTGACAAGGGTCAAAGGGGGTTGCACAACGGGGGAAAGGAATTAAAAGGGAGAGCCATTGACCCCGACTGCAGTTCTCCAGAGTAATGCAATACTGGTGCTGTGTCGTCTTTGTTAGTGTTTCCTGGCAGCACCCCGTCACCCTCTACATTGGCAACGAGGGGGAAACTACCTACAGTCGTGCTGTGCCACATTGCCCAGGGTCCTCTGCGCACCACTCACCTCGGCGGTCTGCTCCCCCGGTGGAGTGTGCTGGTGTCGGCCGTGGCGCGGGGATGTGCCGGTGCCTCTCTCTGGCCGGTGAGCTGCTGTAAGGGGGCGCCTCTAGTCATCAATGTGGGCCAGCCACTGCTGCCGGATTGCCAGAGGGAGGCAATGCTCTGTGGTCAGGCCGACCCAAGACACGATGTCTCAGAGGCACGCTGAGACACTGCCCGCTGCTGATTGGCCCCGCCTGCTGCTACCCGTAGTGAAGATGCGGCGTCTTCCTTTGCCCATCCCTTTTCGAGCGCTGGAGACCCGAACGTGGCCACGCGCAGTGGCACAGTACATGTGGAAATAAGTTACAAAAAAACGCGACGAACTGAAAGAGAAAAAAAAAACAGAAAAAGGACAAACAAAAGTAGAACTGCATCCAACACGACACGCATGAGCTGTGACACACCTCATCCAGGGTGTCCAGTTGACTAGGGCAGCTCAAAAATATAAATAAATAAATAAATAATTTTTAAATAAAAGAAGTGAACAAAGATACAGGGGTAGCAGGAAATAAGAGGGCAAGCCACAGCGGAGATCTGACGTTTCTCGCCTCAAGGGGAAGGGACTCCTGCAGCACAGACACTGGCCCGCAGGGCCACGAAAGGAGTGTGTCCATGGTGCCAGCAGTGACAGGCAATCACGATGAACTTGTCGCAGCAGAACTGGGACCTGCCGCCTCCACCGCCCACCATGGGAGTCCACTCGTCGGTGGCAGCGTTGCCACCCTTCAGCCAGCTGGCGGATCCTGCCATGGCAGTGCCCCGATGGCGCCATTCGTTAGGCCGGCTGGACAACTACTTCTGTGCCACAAGGAAGACGGATCGTGCAGTGGGTAGATCCCTGATGTTACACAAGGGTGGGGATGAACTGCATGAGCTCTTCAGCACCCTTCCCAACACGGGTGCGGCCAATGACTTTGATGTGGCGGTCGCTGCACTGAACCTGTATTTTGACCCCCAATTGAATCCAGACTATGAAAGGTTCAAGCTACGCCAAGCGCAGCAAACTGACACTGAGACAGTGGATTTGTTCTATGCCTGATTGAGGAAATTAGCAAGTACCTGCGTCCGCCTGGACCAGCACAAAGAAATCCGTGCACAGGTAATTCAGTGATGCCGTTCCAAAATGTTACAGAAACGAATATTACGACAGCCGGGTATCACGTTGGATGAGCTACTGATCCTCGCCCGCTCGCATGAACTCTCAGCCACATGGGCAGATGAGATGGCTGCCGCGAGAGGAAAGGCATTGGTTGTGTCTAGTGCTGCTAAGCACCCCGGGGTGAAGGAGGAGCAAGTTGAAGCTCTGCAAACGCATCCAGTCAGACCGAAATCCCCACGTGCCCCAAAACAGAGCGAAAGAGAGTGCGGGAGCTGTGGCTATGGCCACATGATGCTCAGCATGTGCCCTGCAAGGGGAAAGACCTGCAACAAGTGTGGGAAGGTGAATCACTTTGCCAGAGTGTGTCGAGCCGGCCGGTTTAGAAAAAAGACCGCACAGGAAAAGACTGCTACGGTGAGGCAACTGACACCTGTGGACAGCACAGATGGAAGTGCAGGAAGGTCAGGAAGTGGAAGATATGAAGACGAAGAAGAGGAAGACATTTTTGTCATTTCATTCACAGGAGGGAGGCAACAGAAGCGACGCCCGCCCCCCATGTGCAACGTGGACATACATGGCGCTAGGACGACCGTGCTGATTGAAACTGGGGCGCTAATCAATGTGATGGACGGTAGGCTAAATGACCAGCTGTCCCCGAAACCCTCACTAATACCCTACAACACAAAGATCTTTAACTACGGGAGCCACTCCTGCTGCGTGGTGCCATTCACGTGGAGTAGTTAACCAGGGTCGTTCGACAACAGCCAAGTTTTACATGGCAAAAGAGAAATACCCTCCTCGGATGGCACACAGCTGAAGACCTGGAGCTTGTCATTTTTGCACGTCAGGTGTACAACACTCATGCAGAGGCCATACTTGATGACCTCCCACAACTATTTGTGGGTCTAGGAAAGGTCAAAGGGAAGCAATTCGAGCTGCACATTGACCCTGCAGTGTCCCCCGCTGCGCTGCGACATCGCCGTGTTCCTTTTCATCTCAGACCGCTAGTAAAGAGAGAGCTGCGAGCTCTGGATGACCACAGGGTGATCAAGAAGGTTACGGGGCCGAACGCACCAAAACCCAAGCAGCCTGGGGCCATCTGCCTATGTGTTGATATGTGGCTGCCGAATCATGCCATCAAGAGGGAACAGCACATCACACCTACGATGGATGAAATTGTTGCAGACTTGAACGGTGCCCAATGGTTCTCCAAACTTGACCTCAATTCCAGCTATCACCAGCTGGCATTAGCTACGGACAGCAGAAACATCAGAACTTTCTCCATGCACGTGGGGATCCGGCATTTCAAAAGACTCAGTTTTGGCGTGTCGTCGGCTGCTGAAGTTTTTCAGAATTAGAGAGACACTGTCCGATCTGGAGGGAGTGCGGAACTTAAGTGATGGCATTCTGATCTTCGCGGAGACGCTGGAAGATCATCACCGCCGGATGAGGGCCACGCTGCAGCATTTGTCTGACACAGGTCTTACACTTCACAGAAAGAAATGTGTGTTTTACCAGAACTCTGATGAATTTTTTGGTTACATTTTCTCCTGTGAGGGGTTGAGAGTGGACCCCAAGTAGATGGAGGCCATTTGCAGTGCACTAGTTCTGTGAAACGCCACCAAAGTCAGGAGCTTCCTGGGTATGGCTACATACTGTGGCCGTTTCATACCTCAATTGGCTACGATGGCCGAACCCCTGTGATGGCTCACAAAAGCGGATTCCAAGTGGGACTGGAGTCCTGACGCGAGCAAGGCGTTTCAGGATGTGAAGGGGGCGCTGCTGGATAAGGTGACAATGGCCTATTTCCACCCCAGGAAAAGAACTGAGCTGGTTGTGGATGCTAGCCCTGTTGGGCTAGGGGCGGTGCTTCTGCATGAGCAGCGTGACCAGGAGTGGGAGCCTGTGGCATACGCAAGCTGAGCCCTGTCAGCGGTGGAGGCTTGTTATGCACAAATCAAAAGAGAAGCACTGGCAATCTGCTGGACCTGTCAGCATTTTCAGCTATACCTGTACGGCTGTTTGCAGGATTCCCTGAGAATTGAACATTGGGCTGTTTTGCTTCAACCGTATATGTTCAAGGTTGTCTACAGGCTGGGAGTAAATAACCCGGCTGATTACTTGTTGCGGCATCCCCTAGTGTATCAACCTGATGACAGGTCTGAAGACGAAGGAGAAAGAATGGATAGCTTGTGAAGAGGGTGGTTCAGGCGGCCTGTTCTGTGGCCCTCACACTCGAAGAGATAGCCAAAGCATCTGTGAAAGACCCTGCAATTGGCCGAGCAAAAGATGCTTTGAAGCAGCAAGACTGGAAGCGCTTTCTAGAAGGCACAAGGTCACTTGACTAAGAGGACCGTGTAGCCATGCAAGGACTCTGGAGAGTAAGAGATGAACTGTCAGTGGGGAGTGACGGGCTTTTGTTGTGGGGCCCGAAAATAGTGCTTCCACGGCACCTGTGGGACCGGGTGGTTGACCTGGCTCACTAAGGACATTAAGGAGCCACTAAGATTAAAGCTTGCCTTAGGGCCAAAGTATGGTTCCCAGGCATGGATGCCATGGTAGATACTCTTGTTGCAAGGTATCACTCCTGTGCCATCTCTGCTATTGATCATCCCACCGCCCCTGTGATTACGGAGTCGCCGAGCTCCAAGCCATGGCCGAAGGTCAGTATGGTTTTTGGAAGTTTTGCCAATGGGAGGCTGACAGTGGTTATGATGGACTCTTGCACATGATTTCCTATGGTGGAGTTAGTTGCGTCAACTGCTTTTGAAAATGTCAAACCCATCCTGGAGAAAACATTTGCATTGTTTGGCCTGCCTAATGAGATTCGCACTGATAATGATCCGCTGTTCCAGGGCCAAGAGTTTTGAGATTACTTGGGCTTCCTGGCAATCCGTCACTAAATGATCATGCCCTATTGGCCACAAGCCAATGGCGAAGTAGAGCAATTCATGCGGCCTCTTAATAAAGCACTTCGGATCGGAGTGGAACAAGGGGAGGATATCGAGTAGTGTAGATATACGTTTCTGCTGGCATATAGGCAGACGCCTCACAGCACCACTGGCTGTGCCCCAGCAATTCTGATGTTTAGACAGCCCCTGAGGGACTGTATTCCATCAGGGCTGCGCTGGGAACCAACAGAATTGAATATGGAAGCAGTCCAGCAGAGACAGAGATTGACCAATCAAAATGCCAGTAACCAGAGAAGAATACGGTGTTTGGATCTTCAGGTGGGTGATTTTGTGGTGGTGAGAAACCGATGTCTGAGTGGAAAGTTTCAGACTCCCTATGAGTCAGGACGGTGGAAGGTGACCCGAATAAAGGGGACCATGGTGACTGCCAGAAGAGGTGGGCGGCAAGTAACCCGGAACATATCATGGTTTAAGAGGGTTGAAGTCTCCTGTGAGAATGGCAGAGACGATGACCATAATGAAGACGGAAGCGAGGAAGTTCTGGCACCAGACGAGATGGCCGATCCGCCGGCTCAGGGGCCCGACTCTGGTTCAACGACAGGTGATGTGGGTTGGTAGGAGACCACTGGTCGGAGTGAGAGGTATCATTTGCGAACTAATCCTGCACCCAGCCAGAGACTGAGAGACTTTGCATGTTCATGTCGTTTCTGTGGGTTTCTTTAAATGAAAAATAATGTAGCAAGAGCTTACATACTTAGATTATTTTCACTGGTCTACGTTTCCCTTTTTCTGGTTTGGGTTTTTTCCTCTGGTGTTTTGTTTCATTTGATGACTAAAACCTGGGAGGGATGCAGAGAGCCATTCAGGCTCTCCTGTACTTTGTAGCGACAAAGGTCAAATGGGGTTGGACAACGGGGGAAAGGAATAAAAAGGGAGAGCCATTGACCCCGGCTGAAGTTCTCCAGAGTAATACAATACTGGTGCAGTGTCGTCTTGGTTAGCATTTCCTGGCAGCATCCCCGTAATCCTCTACAAGGCCAACAATTGCTATGTTATGGGGGGCGTGGGGGGATTCATTTTTTTTTTCACTAGTCTAAGCCATTTATTTTCGACAAAAACAAATGTGAGGCTTTAGGGACAAAAAGACTGTTTTAGGAGGTGACTTCCCTCTATTCCCTGCATTGAACTTTTTTTTTGTTGTTTTATATAGCGCGAACTGGACCCGAAGGTTCTGGACCGCACAAGGGCACATTCATTTTTGGCATCTGTAGGGAGATTAAGCGTTTTGCTGAGAATCATAGGATGTTGAACCGACCCAGCTCCAAAGTCAGCAGGTTTAGCAGGAATTTCACTGAATTTTCTCAGTGCTTTCTTATATTATGCAACTTCCAGTTTACGATAATCTTTCGAGAAGTCCGCGTGACTGACAGTGCGCCCACACGGTCCAGCCAGTGTGTGGAAACAGCTATTCAATGCACGTGCATTGAGCTTCGGAGGCTGTCTCGCGCTTTCTGTTTGCGCTCAGGCTGTTCCGGGTGGGTGGAGCTCAAACATTACTTCAGTCACATTCATACTGAAACAGAAAGCGAAGCATACCATCATATAAAGCGGGCCTTACAGGACCACTGACGAGCTTTCTGCCCACCGCATCTTGAACTTGATCTGCGTGGCACACAGAGGAAGCCCAGATGGGTGAGAATGCTTATGTTATTGCATATAATTTGCGCACGGGTGGAGGCTTAACTACCTTGGAGGTTTGACTTTATATCATGACATGTTTCACTTCTCAGTGGATCTTCAATGCTGTTTTCGTATATGTTACGTGTAGATCGGCGTTTTTTGCACCTGATGTGTAACTCAATTTGCAGCTCCTCTCTGTGAAGTGGCAGGCCTTCTTTCGTGTGTTGTGGTGGCCGAGGGCCAGACTGATACAGTTTATAGTGTTATGGTTAGCAGGAACTTCAAACCTTTTGGCACTGGAAGGAGCACGTGACGTGTTCTTTTGCCGCCCCGTTCACGCCCATAATCATGATGAAAACAAAAGTGAAAATGCAGATCTCATGTTTTTATGTCTGTGATGTCTTTCGGATGAAATACGCTTTTAACTCATGGTGTGCCCCTTAGGTGACGTCATGAGAGTGGAGACCTCTGGAGCTTCAGAGCAGACTGCGCGGCAGGACAGACTGACTGAGAGAGGTAAGCTGAACACGCTGGCGCACACCTGCAGTGTTTACTGTCTGGCCTAAGAATAAAAGACCAGACTGCAAGTTTTTACTCAATAGTAACTTCCCATTCACTGAATGGAAATGGACTTTAGAAGCAAGCATACCCAGAATGGTTTTATCCTCAATCATATTAAAAAATAGCGAAAAATTTAAATAATAGTGAACGTCTCACTATTTGTCTTATTCTGGTCCACCTATTTCTGGGAATGCTGTCCCATTATGAACATATAAACACTTCTCCAGAAAATCAGTGTGGCCTTTATTGCAAGCATTCTGTTTGGAATGGGTTTCTGGTTGGCTAGTGTTTGCAATTATGCCAGGCAGAATCCACCACTCTAGCCAGGGCAAGTAAGATCCACACCAAAGATAACTGTGCTCACCCCCGGTAGCTTGGCACAGAGCAGTCAGGCTTACCCCCAGAAGTCGTGTGTAAAGCGTTTGTGCAAAACACACTCATACCAGTGACACAATAAATACACCACAAAGGAGGCTCCACACAGGAGTATATAAAAATACAAATTTTTTTACATATCAAATAGACCAATATGACACATTAATAATTACTGCATAATTTCTGCACATACTGAGGTAGTACTCATTATACTGACCAAACAAGAAAAAGAACAACACATACCATATCACCAATGCATGAATTATCCGTTAGCTTAGAGGTAGAACACATAGATCAGCAGAGATCATCATAATCTTCATAATTATGAACTATCAACATAAACCCATCAGCAACAGTGAGCCCACATAGGCAAAGTGAATCCCTACGCCCCAATTAGCTGTGTTACAATAATCTGTGTGAACCCTGGTGAGAAAGAGGGTTTGCGGCTATAGCCGTAGGCTCACTGAGATGCAGATGTTACCTTCAGGGAAGTTAAGGTAAGGGGTGCACTTGTAAACAAAATAGGGCACATGAGTCTCTGTGCACACATTACGTGTAATGTGGTTGTCACTGTGGTCTAACTGTACCGAATACCTTGGCCAGGCTTATATCAATTGTACCCTGAAATACACCTCAGGTTACCCTGATTATGGCAAGACTAAACAATATGCATACCTAATGGGAGGACATTCCATGATAACCTCCTGGTGCGCCACAAACAACAAGTAACCCAGACTACACTCATCCCCGTGATCCACAGCCTCAGCCCTGCACCTTGCAAGGGTTCGCACTCGCAGATCCAGCGGGCCCTGAAGAAGAGGGTGCACACAATGTGAGTTATAGTGAGGGAATCTCCTGTGGTTTCCCCCGCATGCAGAATCAATTCCTGGCAACTGCACGCATAGGTACACGGCAACTGCCGACGCAGTACCTGGTGTCCTGGGTGTTATACGGCAGCTGCACAGCCACAGAGGAATCCTTTCCGGCCGGGCAGCAGCCTCTGACAGTTGCAGAGGCCCATAGCAGTACCAGTGGGCCTCAGGGATGAGGTCCGCTCCTTCTAAGCCTCCACCCCACCTGGCCAGGCGCCTCCCACGCTCTCGGGATGGGACTGGCTTGCAATCCTCGTGTGGTGGGCCCCCCTGGGGTCACCTCCCAACGTGTCTGCCTTCTGAGGAGTCCCGCAGGAAGAAAGATTATAGCAGGATGTTCTCGGTTTGGTGGGTCGCGAACTGCACCCTGTAAATAACAAGCGCTGGGGTAGGGATAAGAGTGCTCACCCTGAGCTTATTTTTTTAAAATGGGGGCCGGGGGGAGGATAAAGTGCCTACGAGGCACTAGTGTGGCTCGGAAAAGGTAATAACCAGATGAGGCGCTCTCCACATGCTACTTTCAGGGCCAAGTACCAAATATAGCGCTCCCCAAATGCTATATTTGCAGGGCCAGGGGCAGCACTTGGACACCAGTGATCTCATGCTGGCCCCTGGGAGAACACAGGAAGGGACACAGGGGCGGCCCCTCCACTATGTCGGAGGAACATCACCCCCCGCCAGCAGCAGCAAAACTTTTATAATAAAACAATAATAAACTAGGTTTATTATCAGTTTCTTGTAAAAGGGGTGGGGCCATGATCAATGACAGGAATGGAGGAAAGGTCCACAGCAATCCCCCTCAGTGCGCATGTATGTTTGGCCAGTTGTCTTAGGCCGGCCAAACACACATGCGCACTAGACTATCTCTTGCCAGGTGGGAGACAGCAGGTAGAGACTTCCACTGTGCTTAGGAGTACCCTGCCAGCAGCCTGAAAGCAGCGATAGGATTGGATGCAGGGCAGGCTGCGAACCTGTTCTTAGTAGAAGAGCGGATCGGAGTGGCGAGGCACGTTTTAAAAAAAAAAACATATATATATATGTTTTTTTTAACATTATCCCCCCTCCCACATGCCACGCCACCCATATTTCCTCCCGTGAGGCGCCACTGAAGGGACACAAAGTAGGCAGCAGTGGGCAGGGAGGCCAGCACAATAAGTCCCTTAATGGCACTTCCTCCTGGCAGTCCAGCAGTGCCTAGGGACCCAACACCCAAAGAGCAGCTCGCAGCAGGACAACAAGCAGAAAAGCAATTCAGGGATCCTTTATGCTACCAAGCAGCAGAAGGTAGCAGGACAAACACAGAAGAGCAGTCCAGATGAGTCCTTTGAGCAGCCCAGCAGAGGTTCAATTTCAAAAGTGCTCTAAAACCATGGGGCAAGAGGCACTGTTCTTATGCTCCAGGTGTCCTGCTTCTAGAAGGTGGAAGAAGGTTCCAGACAGAACTGACCAGTTCCAAGAATTTCCCTTCTCCCCTACTCTGGCTTCAGGAATCAGTAGGGGACGAACATTCCATTTGTGTGAAGACAGGGCACAGCCTATCCAAGTGTAAAGTGTGAATGACCTTCCCTCTCTCCCAGCCCATGAAGACCATCAGTATGTGGATGAATGCAGATGTAATCCGGTCACACCTAACCCTTTCTGATGGATGGCTGTCTGGAGAGTATGCAAAAAAGTGGAGCTGTCACTTTGCCCCAGACGTGGATTGGAGTCACGCTGCAAAGCACCAGAGTTATAAGCACAGAGAAATGCCCACTTTTCTAAAAGTGGCATTACTAAAATAGTAATGTAAAAACCACCTACACCAGTAAGCAGGATTTCTTACTACAATTCCAATCATGCCCATCCCACTTCTCATAGATGTGAAATTACCACTTAGACACTTATAAGGGAATTCCCAATGCAAACCTATCAGAGGAGCAGCACTCAGCAGTGAAAAACGAAATGGCTGTTTGTCACTACTAGGACATGTAACACATAAACATACATGTCCTTCCTTTTACATACACATCACCATGCGAATAGGGCTATCTAGGGCCTACCTTAGGGGTGATTTAGGTGTAGTAAAAGGGAGTTCAGGTCTTGGCAAGTAGTTTGACTTGCCAAGTCAATGTGGCAGTAAACCGCACATGCAGGCACTGCATTGTAAGCCTGAGACAAGTTTGAAAGGCTACTTTTGTGGGTGGTGCTATCAGTGCTTCAGGCTCACTTGTAGCATTTAATTTACAGGCCCTGGGTATATGGCATACCACTTCACAAGGGACTTGCAGGTAAATTAAATAAGCCAAATAGGTATAATCCAATTATACCAAGATTTAGGGGAGAGAGCACATGCTCTTTAGCACTGATTGGCAGTGGTAAAGTGCCCAGAGTCCTAAAGCCAGCAAAAGAGGGTCTGAAAAATTGGAGGAGAAAGGCAACAAGTTTGGAGATAACCCTGCAGAAAGGGCCACTTCCAACACATTCCCAAAGTGTTTTTCTCAACTGTATTCATTACACAGGTGCACAATCAGTTTCATAACAGAATTATCCTGTTGATCTAATTTCAGCAGCCAAGAAGGCTCGTGTTCCATCAGAACTTGGGCCCAGGCCAACATGTCACTCATATTCAATGATATACTTTAATGTTTGAGGGACCCAATTAGTTCATCTCACCTTAGCTGGTGAACTCAATGGATGCAGGTATCCTAAAAGTTGTAGAGTACCTCGGGTTTCCTTGGTGACTGTAGGCATCCCATAATGTCCACTCGTTAAGTGTATCGGGCCAACACTGCCCACTGCCAATCAAACACTGTTGGTGGGCTTTCACTTCCTTCGCAGATCTGCACACAGGGTGCCAGGGATGTGTGTGCCAGTGTTCTGCTTTGTCTGTGCTCTTGGCCACACACTTTTGTTCAGGTGTCACCTCTTCCACCCCACAGACCACCCACCTAGGAATGGTTTGACCCAGGAAGACAGAGACAAAGCTTTGTGCTCCATTAAACAGGATGTGAATCCTAATCCAGATACATAATATCTGTGATGAAAGGTTACTGCAGAAAAGTGATACTAGCGAGCATGAGAGGGAGAAGGAGATAGTGCATCCTAGGGTAGTTAGTATGATATTCTTTACTATGGCGTTCTTCATATTCTTGATCCTTGAATGTGGTAAAGTCACTAGCTAATTACAAGGCTAGGAAGTTATGTGGCTTTAAGGATCCATAAGAGGAAGGCTGCTTGACACTGAAGGCTTTCTTGGCCCTAAGGATGACCAGAGCAGAAGGTTTAGGAGACGTTTGTTGGAGGTGGACTCTTTTAGGTCTGATTGACAGTATCATGATGCAGCTTTGAAGCTTGGGATTATGTCCTGCTGCGCATACCCGAGACTGGGGGAGAAGCAAATGAGCGCTCTGTACATCAGACAACGACTAAAAGAAAGTAACATGGGTGTTAACATGGATGTGACTTTTGGCAAACCAGGTGTCAGAATGGGTCTCCTTTCTAATACCATGGGCCTTCACTGTCCCTAGACAGGGATAAATGATGCTCGATCCATGAGGCACACGTACATTTATAAGGAGTTTACCAGTGAAGAGAAATGTTGAGTCTAAATCATAAACTGAAAATAACACATGATGCCTCTCAGAGGTATCACCGTGATCATCAAGTTTCTCGGAGCCATGTGTATTCCAGTTCTTCACTCTTTCTCTGGTCATAGTCTCCAGGAATCTGATGCTAATCCTGCAATTGGTGCAATTGAAAACCATAGGTTTGGAAAAACTATTAGTGGCCGGGAGCCCAGCTCTTGTGCTCGAAATAACAGGCCTGACCTCGACGAATAACCAAGCACTAGCACTGTGCTGCTATAGTATCCCTCAGCTCCTAGGAGTTACATGGGCAGAGGGAGGCAGCAGATTTATGTGGATCGTCTTCTTCACTTTCACCCGTGTTTATCAGAGGGCACATTGGCATGTCCAGGCCTTAAAGTGACCATGCTTTTCAATAGTCTTAGTGGCATTCCTACCACTACTTTAGGGTTAATAATGTAGTCTCATTCGCCACTTACTACGCTTATGATAGTGGATGCGCGAGGGTGCGGATACTGTTGTGTCTGTCCGTGAAATAGTGATGAAGCAAGATCTGTGTTTCATAGATTCCAAGCCATAGTTAGATTAAGAGCAGCGCATCGTTTTGCTGGTGGGTGTAATATGGTTGCAAACTATACTTGAGAAATTTCAGTTTTTTTAGGCATTGGATGGTAACTATATTGCCCAGTGAAATTAAATTAATTTTTTAAAAGCATATTATGAGTTGACCCTACTAACTAACCACAAAGTTCCAATACCTATTTTTAACTTCTTTAGCTTTGTAACTATATTTGTCTTATTTTGTTCATGCCCTCTGTCCTCATCCTCTTTTCCCCCTTCCCCAAAAGTGACTGACATGCTCTTCAGCGGTACCCACCAGGTTTGGTGCAGTGGTGCATGTGCCCCCACACTTATTGGCAAAGAGACTTCACTTATATCCAAAAGATTGTTGATACCACTGACTAAAAGCCCGGGACGTGGTCCAATGCCATGAACAGTGGACTCTGGGCACAATATTTGGCTTTCGGACATGTGATATGGGCTTCTTGGCAAATGGGGCAAAAAGCAATCAAAATAGCGAATTTCCTAATAAACTAACTACCTTAACCTGTATTATAGAGCAATCACAACAGTAACCTTGTATTATGGTCCAATAGTGCCATAAAAACGTTGTGTGGTTTTCATATGTCACCAGAACTGCAGGGGAAAAAAAATAATATATATATATATATATATATATATATATATATATATATATATATATATATATATATATATATATATATATATATTAGAATACATTTTGATTGTGGTAAACCTGCCATGAAAATATTTTTTATTAAAAAATTGTATCAATAAAAGGAAATAGAATGCTGTTTGGCATTCAGTTGACTGTTGTAAAAAGAATAGAAAAATATTAAAGTATCTTATTCAGTAGCTAGGGTGTAACTGAAGACCCATTGGTGAATATTTACAATCTCCATTTTGTAGTACTTTACCACCAGAATTGTACTACTAAAGTGCTACATTATTCATTTCACAAACCAATGGTTGTAAGTCGTCCCCTCCACCTCTCCTATATTTTCTAGGGGGATATCTATCTTTACTGCTTGGAAAAAGTGTGAGTGCCATGGTGGCGGCTAGAAAAAGAAACATACTTACTACTAAATTGGAGGGGTTTACTGAGTAATAATGAGAGAGTTAGAGATAGAGGGAGGCTTAGAGAGGGACATGCGCCCACCCACAAAGTAGTAAGCCCAAAGTAAGTAAGACCCCAAACAGTGACAAGTTACTCCAGCTCAGAGCTGGGAAATGTTAAGTACCACATATGACCAACCACTGCACTACAACACCCTGTGATATAGAATAAAGGAGTTATGGACTTAAAATAAAACCTCATGGGAAATAATGTCAAATTAAATAAAGTATTTCAACTGGTTGAATTAGTGAATACATATATTGAATTTGTAAAATAATGTACGATTATTAAAATATAATTAAATTAATTAACTTAATTCTAATAATCACTTTTAATAATTTTCAATGCTAAATAAAAAATGTGGGAATTTATTCTTTATTTTAAACTCCAGAAAATAATTTCAATTTAATATATTCAAATGAATTAACCATTTAATTCAAATTGAGTTAAAAGTATTGTACCACTTTTTGTTCTACATTCAAGATAAATATATAACATTGATTTAAATTTACATTTAGCATGAAAATATTTTTTGTGTTCAATAAACATTTTTTAATTTTCTTCTACTTTGCCATGGGGAGTCTCCACAGTATTGGTGGAGATCGCTCCATGGTAAAGTATAGGGAAAATTAAAAAGGTTTATTGAAATTTATGATAAATTAGTGAAATTATTTTACATTACATATTAATGTAAATTAATGTTATTTATTTACATACAGAGCAAAATAAAAAGGCTACAGCACTATTAACTTAATGTTGAGATAAATCTTTAATTATTTAAATGTACAAAATTAAATACAAATATTTTTCTGAAGTTTAAATAAAAAATAATTTCCCACCCATAGTAAAAAAATTAAAAATGTTATTATGCATTAATAGTTACTAAAAGTGATGTATGAAATTAATCCATAGTAGTTTGTTGTTTAATAAAAATCGATGTGCAACAATGTATACATTAAAAAGGTTAAAAAAACTTATAGTTAATTGATAAGTATGTGCTATTTTTAGATGTTTTCTTCACATTAAATTAAATTAATTTATATTTTACACTATCTCTATTTCTTTCTATGGGAGGGTGTTGCAATACCAGTAGTTTGTTCTGTGTTGTGCTATGATTTACTATTGCTTCTTTCAGGCAGTGGCAATTTACCCCCATAAATTTGGCTCCAATCCCTGTTTCAGGGAGGGAGCCATGTAAGTCTACACTTTTGAGTAACTTTACACTCGGATTCTGTGAATAGCTCATACTAGTAAAGTAACTTAAATTACTGAGCTCTTATCCAGCTGATTTCCTAATTTACAAAAGTGAACTGAAAAGTTTCAGAGCAAAGGAATTGGCAGGTGGGGCTCATATGTCCTGCTGAGCTTTGCTTGTGTGGGTGAAGGTTTTAGAATCTCTCCTATGAAGGTGATGATGCAGTGGCCTTCCCTAAACCCAGAATCAGTACAAACACGTATTTGTATTTTACAGCAAAATAGCACCCATTCTGTGCTATTCTTTTGCAAGAAGATATGAGTAATTGTTAATAACTCAAAAGAACAGAGTTGGTAAAAGGGTGACACAACACATTCATATTTCATCACAGCTTACTTACCTATTAGTCTACATCCTACCATTGTTATAATGAGTTGGTCTCCAATTAAATTAGAATGTATAGGACAAGTTATGACAGCCCCTGCTCTCATACTGTCCATGACATTAGGCCCTAAGTACGCTTTCCATCTGCCTTGCCCCTCCCGTCCCCGATGACCTGTATATTATATACCTTTTTCATACGTTAGTCTATGGAGGGAAGAAAGGGTTCGCTCACACTCGGCTCCTGTATTTACACAGTACAATAAACAATGCCCCAGTTCAGCTTTATGGACTGTGCAGAAGCTTCAGTTGTTATATCTTTCCAGTTCCTCTGATACAGAACCCTGCAAAGTCACTTATACTTGCAGAACAATTCTCTACTAACATGAATTGTAAAATACTGCAGAGGGAGGAAAAATCCCACATATATGATTAAGTTGGCTTGATGTCGATGGGCTTAAATTAGATATGATCAGACCTGTTTTCTGGAGTTAACCCACAGTCATGCACTGCAGTGTCTTCTCTGCACAAAATATGACCATGTTGACATACATCAAGGTCTGTGTTGTATGTTAAATTAACCATACACATACTAAATGCTGTTCTTTCATCTGGCCTTCATTTGACTAGGCAGCCAATGTGTTTCAATTACCATACTTCCTGTCCCTCTATAAAGTAAATAAGTCCATGTCCATGATAGTCCATTATAGTTCATGAAGCTGACATTATCTTTTCTGTCCTTGTAGTTTATGAACCTCCCAGTACCTTCCTTCTAAATGCATTTACTTTATCAATCTGACAGCACTTTTAAGTCACTTTTTGGTCACAAACCTAAAGCTACTTTGTTTTTCACCTTTGCAACTTGAGTCTTTAAGTACCTTTTTGTCTCCTCAAGTTTGTGAACTTGACAGGACCTTTGCTGTTGCCTTAAGTTTGTGAACCTACCACCACTTTCGCCTGAACTTTGATTCTTTCACGCAATGTTTCTCATGCCGTCCTCACTGCAGTTCCCAAGTCCTGTGATACTTGTATAGATTCAAGTCATATAAGGAATATCTTTCCCAAAAGCTGGATTCAAAAGCGAGATGCAGCTCCCCATTTTGCCGCTTTCTGTTGGCTTAGCCCAGCATAATCATGGAGCCATGGATCCTGCCCGAGTCAAAGTTTCTGTTCTGATTGGGAACAGGTTGGAAAGCACAGGTTTGTGTTTAGAATCTGTGAACCATTGTAGGAAGTGGGTAGGAATAACCGGCCAGCTGGATATAAACCCCGTTTAATTAGTTTTTTTGTCATGCATGATTGTGAGTGATCAGGGACTCGGCCCCATAAAATATTGATTTTTGATTCTAGGAGTAGCAGCATCTCGTAGGATGGCTCAGACTGACTTCTCCAAGGTGCAAAAATACAGGGGCCTTATCGAGGATGTAGCAAGGGAGAAGAATGTACAAGCAGCCGTTATTGCTGGGATTATGTCACGTGAGTCCCGTGCCGGAGCTGCCCTGAAGGACGGGTGGGGTGACCATGGCAATGCCTTTGGACTCATGCAGGTTTGTATAAATAAACTCCTCTTATCTTGTCCTACTGTCTATGTATGAGATTATGGCGTTGCCTGTAATGGTTGTCATCTGGGGCTCGGGGCTAGTTGCACCTGTTCTGTCCTAACTCCAGTCATCCTGATCACCTTGTGCACATCCAAAATATTTCTGAATATCTTGTTGACAAAATGCTGGAAGGTTGCAGGGCTATTACCGAAGCCGACAGGCACAACCAGATATTCAAAATGCCAATACGGGGATATTGCATGTCATATTCCATTCATCCTTTTCACATGTCTGTACTAAATTACATTCTCCTCTAAGATCCAACTTACACAATACTTTGGCAGAAGTGATATAATCCAGAACTATGGATGTGAGCAGTAGTGGATATGGTTTCTTACAGTAATCACATTCATTCTCAACAGTTTATACATGGCCGGTATACTCCATTTGCCTTTGCCATAAAGAAGATTGGTGCCCCTGCTGGAAAGGTGGAGTGTTGAATGAAGCCCTGCACTAGGAGATATTGTTGTACAATTCATAGCTCTTTCACTGTCAGTAAATAGATCTTCCTATGTAGAATGGGTCCTCCAGATAATGGATCCTTTCTGCTGTCATACTGTCCATGGGTTGGAAGAATATTGCTCCCTTTCTCACTCAACACATATATAAATTCATGATAATTTAGAGGAACAACTTCTGCATCCTTCTGCATGTAACTTGTCAGCTAAAGTCTAAAGCAGTCCCTGAGTATTGTCAGTGCCTCTTTTTTTAAAGCACTGTGTATCACGGTAGGGTGAGTTAAAGGTGATGGCTGGTGTATCCCAGTCTATATGGGGGTTATGTTTCATATGCTGTGTAATGCAGAGGATGATAGAAAAGGGGAAAATGGAGCATTGAATAAATTGAAGTGAATGAATAAAGGAAGGATTTCAAAACGGGATGCGACTGAAGTGACAGCAGTCCCATCGATTCCTTGTTTCTCTTCCTTCACATTTTGCTTTAAATTGATTCTCATGAAGCAATCGGATGCTCAAGGATCTACCAAGGCAATAACTATCAAAAGTCGTCAAGAAATAACTTTCAGTAAATCTGTGTGATTATTCAGTAATGCACACTCGGTAATTTGTGAACTCTTCACATGCGTGATGTAGATGGACAAGCTGAGTTGTTTCCCTGTAACTGAGGGCAGGCTCGGACCAAATGTCCAGTCTTTCCACACTTGAAACACAATCATGTCTTCCTACGGTTTTCCTTTTCGTAGGCTGAGAGGGTCCTTCATTATTCCCCATTATTCCCCAATCTGCATGGGTTCTTCTGCCTGAGGTGTAACACCAGTGCCATCCCGGACTTTATTAAGTCAGTGTCTTCAATTTTAAATACAGCCCTTGGATCTCTGAAGTTTTTTCTGAGCGTTCATTTGCAGCTTTAGGTTGATTAGAGCTGCCAATGTGGTTGGTTGATTTAGTACCGACCACAAGGAATCTTTGAGATTTTGTCTGAGACCTTGATGAAAGGCTGCACTGACAGGCTCATCCGTCTACACCACCTCAGAAGTCAGGTGTTGGAAATGAGTTTCATAATTCACTAAAGCCTGATTTCACTGTTTGAGCATTAATAGGACAGCATGGATTGATTGGGTAATGATTTTCTGATCTAAATACGGTGGAAAATTGAGCCATCAGTCGGATCCAGCTAGACAAAAGCGGGCTTTGATTTAATATAAATATTTTAGCCAATATTAAGATGCCTATTATAAGGTAAGAGAGTACGTACATTACTTTACAAGTGTCATTATTGCAGATTTGGAGTTTCGCTAAGAAGTGCAACTGACTCTGGACTATAATATAGTTCTGAAATTTCTATTGATCCCCGCTGAATTTCTCTGTTGAGGCTAAACCCAAATTAGGGTAACAATCGCAATTTGGTCATCTCCTGGACTGTTAACTACATTACCAGCGTTACTTGTGACACTCGTCGAGGGATTATCATTATGTGACAAAATGGTGGTATAGCAGGAACTACACTATAATTGGTTCAAACGGCTCATGATATGAGCTCACTCTTTCCAGGAGTAAGCGGTCTAGTTTTTTATGCTAGTCAAAGCTTCTGCAGGAACGTTCTCCAGGGCTTTCAACCCCTCCATGCCTGTTGCCTAATCTAATTCCTGACAGTATACATTCAGATGCAGATGGCTTTACCCCTCGTTAAACAGCCTTCTTCCAAAACATAGCAGGAAATAGGGCATTTAACAACAAGCAGTAGCTTTGTAATGCTAAAAGAACATTTTATCGATTGCCTGCAGAATGTTCTAATAAAAAAGGGGAATCAGGAATTATAACGTGGGTGTTATAAGGTGTGTACCTGCCATTATGCCCCCCCCCCCCCCCCCCAGCCTCTCCATTTTTAAGGTCAAAGCCTACCAGACAACAGAGGTTTGTGGTTTGCTGAAGACATCTTGGGGGCAATCAGAAAGCTTCCCTGGGAATACATTCCACCCATTGCTTACCACTGGCTTTGTGTTTTGTAACTCATATTTGCTTACTTTCCATTTGCTGGCATTATTTGTCTTAGGCTTTCCACCATGTCTTTGTCCCTCCCATTGAGCATAGTCTGCCTACTGTATTGTTCCATGATCTCTATTTCTGTAAACATACTTTTACATTTTGTTATTTTCTTGTCACATATCCCTTGTGTTCAAAGACAGAGGTCAAATTTCAGACTCTGTCTTCCAAGGCAGCTTCGTGTGTTTACTTTTCTTTCTCTGACTTCAAAGTGAGAGGCTTTATCTGACAGTGGTAGGCCAAGGGGGCAGAAGTGAAAGGGGGTAGTTTTTTGTCATTTCATTCAGTGCAGGGTTTTCTCATAATTTACATTTGCTCTCCCTGCCTCTGCTGCAGCTTCTGTTTTTTGCTAATGACGTGACACCTTTGGGTACTGAGCTCTCTACAAGTTTATTGTACCTAATTTTAAAAGCTTTTTTAAACGACATTCTACTCCACTCTATGCCACTCCAGTCTACGCCCTCCACACTACGTCCCTCCAGTCTACGACATGCCATTCTAGGACACTCCATGCCACAACATTCAGACACTCTTATGTGCCCCCACTCTGTGCTTCCCCACTCTAAGCCATTCCACTCTGACACTCCACTCTACTTCTACTTCACTATACACCATTCCACCCTGTGACACTCCACTCTACACCACCCTACTGTACTCCACTCCATGACACTCTACAACTCTCCACTCCACTCTACAGCACTGTACTCAACACTACAACATTCCACTCTAGGACACTCCACTCCATGACACTCTGCTCTACGACACTCAGCTCTACTCCACAACACTCCACTCTACAACACTGAACCCCACTCTATGCCACTCCTGAAATTGTTCTCCACTCTATGACACTCCACTCTGACATTCTACTCCTCTCTACCCCCTCCAAGCTACGACACACTGCTTCACTCTACATGACTCCTTCTACCCCTTCTACACTACATTACTCCACTCGATGATACTTCACTCTGCTGTATGACACACTGCTCCACTCTACGACAGTTGGCTCTACGACGGTCTTCTCCACTCTGTGCCCCTGCACTCTACACTCCTTTACTTCACGTCACTCTACACCACTCCACTTTATTCTACATTACTCTACTCTACTCCACATCACTCTACTCCAGGACACTCCACTCTACTTCACAACACTCACCTGTACTTCTCACCACTCTACTTTACTTCATGACACTCCACTCAACTCCTCAACACTGTATGACACTCCAGAACCACTTCACAACACTCACCTGTACTTCTCACCACTCTACTTTACTTCATGACACTCCACTCAACTCCTCAACACTGTTTGACACTCCAGAACCACTTCACAACACTCACCTGTACTTCTCACCACTCTACTCTACTTTACTTCACAACACTCCACTCTACTCCTCAACACTGTATGACACTCCAGAACCACTTCACAACACTCGCCTGTACTTCTCACCACTCTACTCTACTTCACAACACTCCACTCAACTCCTCAAGACTGTATGACACTCCAGAACCACCTGCTCCCCTCTACCCCACTCCACTCCACTTTAGGACACTTCACTCCACACCACTCTCCTCTACGTCAATAACTTTTAGTCATGATGAACGGGAGCCTCGCTGGTGTACGATATGGCTAAAACACATTGCAAAGCCAATAGCTCTTGAACAGGTGCATCCTATTGGCTTTGCCAGTGCTTGTTCTTTTTGGAGCTTGCAACAGTTCAGTGATCAAAAACAAAATAATAATATGGATTTTTAACAACACGAGATGAATGATTCATTTAAAGTTTATTTTTCCAACATTTAAGAGGAGAGGTATAGTGATGAATTCTGTCCCCTTATATTTGGGGATAAAAATAATTTTTGAGGAAGATCACCATGTTCACAACAGTACTTGAAATAGAAATATAGAGATGCACGTACTCACCCCCCAGAGTACCTGTTTACTATTCAGAAGTGCCAATATCTTTCCGTGAAAAGTATTGCACTCTGGGGGAAAGTGGATTGGCTTTTATTGTCTCGATAGTCCAGAGGGTTCCTTTAGTACCCTAGAACGTCCACTGCCATGCATCTGGACTCAAGCTTAAACGAAGATAAAGCCTTACAACAAAACAGAAATAAAAATCAAAGTTCTGCTCATAAATAGGATATGACATGTAAGACACGGCATCAATCACAGGTCCTGCCTAATGGAAATTCCCACAAAAATCTTGGCAACATCTGCCTCTCCATGCAAAATACGTGCTGCATGAATAGATTCCAAATGCTTGACAGTGAACCAAACAATTCAGTGAACATTTAGCCTCGGAGCTGAACATAGAAGCATACATAGCAAAGGCAGTGTTTATGCTTAGAAGGAGAACAGGAACATGTGGAATTAGAGAAAAAGAGAAAAGTTCCGAAGTGTGAGAAGAAACATTAATTGAGATAGAGAAGAAGGGTGAAGAAATAGAAGACCAGATCTGTGATTTGGTGATATCCAAGAGAGGCAATAGCTACTCTGTCTATTGCTGCTTCCGTTCCTCTTGGCAGGTTTGCACCCTTTGTGATGTAACTAATCTGACAATAGCGGATAGATAACCTACCCATAATATTTCTGGTTTCCAGTTCATATCTGGATTGCATGAGGATAGGGCATTCTGACGTTGACAGGAGTGCTGGTTATGGTCCTTGGAGGGTAGGTAGAAAAAGGCTTTCTTTTTTTATAGCACTCTCGTGACATGTTATGTTTACAGTCAGGTGAGACAATTTCATGTCCGTCATTTTTTTAAAAGTGTGGTCAGTCATCTAGGAAGGAAGTGATTGTGGAAACATAGATATTGATAGTAGCCATGAAACAATTGCATAAGGTTTAAGGAACCACATCAAACCTTACTGTGGCGAATGGGTTGGCAGACAGGCATGGTTATTCTTTAAAAATGTATACACGCAGAAGATAAAAAATGTGAACATTAGGGGTGTTATTTTGATCTGTTTCCGTACTTTACAGCTGACGGTGTATTTTGTGTGACTGTAAACTCGAAGGATTTATATTTCATTGACAGCAGTCTGGATACGAACACTTCTGTTTGCTGCCACAGTCCAACATTAACGACTGATAGTTTCTGAACATCAGCCCATGACTGCTGGGTCCTTTTCTACAGGAAAGGTGACTGAAACTTCACAAGAGGTTCACTGGAACCTTTCCAGAATGCTTGGTGCAGGTAAATGTGAATATCAGTGCAAATTCAGACCCACTGAGGCCCCTCGTATTGCCCCGGGACTCAGAGAGATGCGGAGGCCATTCATTTCGGTGCGTATAGAGGTCAGTGAGATTTTGGTAGAGAGCAACAGGTACCCAAAAAGGTCACGTGGTGTTCACAAAGGTGATTGACAATTAATTTATAAACTAGGAAAATGAAAGCTGGAAAGAGCTTAAACAGATTGTAAAAGTGGGTTTTAAGAAGCTTAGAAAAGTTCAAGGAGGTTAAATGTGCATTGATGCAAAAAGGAAAGTACACCCATTTAGAATTGGTTTAACAGATTAATAGATGTCTGTCCTTTATGGAGTCCTCACCAAGTACTAAAAGCAGGTAAAACTAACCTTATGTAACAAACTACACAGTGAATTTCACTTTGTCACCCTTTATTCATTAAACATCAGGAGCATAACTGTAGTGTTGTGTAGCAGAGGATACTCTTTGTGAAATAGCTCAGACAAAAGTTGTTGCAAATACGAACAGGAGTATTTGAAATGAAAGGGTAGGCAGCCATGGCCTGTGTGTGTAGGATTCAAGCTATTGAGGGGTCGCTGTCACAAGCAGCAATCGGTATTGTGAACAAGGTTGGTTTCGAACCTCAGTATCATGTACACTACAATAGCCGACCTCATGTGTGCACCCTCGGTCCAGGAAGGCCAACGCCATGCTGGTTTCAAATAGCGCCACGTTACACATTTCAGCAGGATCACTCTAAATGTGAATCATTCACCCAGTCAGTGGTTATCCTGGACATCTGACTGGAATCCCCGCTCCTGAGGCCTTACCAGGTATTGGGCACAATGTCCCAGCCTGATCCACGGTTAAGTGGGCGTGTCCGACTGAGATGCTGCAGCCTATTATGGAAAAATGCGCTCTCACCAGTGTAAGCACCAACCCTGACAGTTTTCGCCTCTGTTTTCACAGTATGTCAGTGAAAGCGCAGTTTGAAAGTGGGTTCCATGTTCCACCGCTCTGAATCTGCCTCATTTTCAAGGCGGGACAGGGCTCTCCTTGCAAGTGGATGGAGTGTTTCACTGCACCTGCTTGTACTGTGAAGCTTGACGGATTCTGCGACTTCCTTACCTCCCTTCCAAGAGCTACCCCATTTCACCAGTGGTCCACAACCAGTGTGCCGTTTGTATATTTTTTGTTGCCTTCGCTGACTAATCTGTAATAAGACATGGGGGTGGGATAAAGTATGTCGCTCCTTGCAAACATTGGGCACAAAAGTCGATTGTGCTGTGGGTACCCCATTGTAATATTCCTCCTAGTCCTACTTTGGACATCTCCTGTCTAAGTTAATGTTCATCAAGTCTCCTGCAGCAAGTGCTTTTCCCCATAAGGGTTGTGTTCACTCAAAAGCAATCTTTAAAGAGCAAAATAATGTATTACTTTAACATGAGGTTTGCCTTGCTTTGCATCAGGTGGACAAGCGATACCATACCGTTGAAGGGGAATGGAACAGCAAAAAACATATTTCACAAACAACGGGAATACTTAAGGATATGATTACCAACATCCAGAGGAAGTTCCCAAACTGGACAACGGAGCAACAATTAAAAGGTGTGTTCTTAAACGGAAGGTAATTGTGTTGTAATATCATTCTTTACTCCAGCAAAGGAAATGCTATCTATTGTATCATAGTATTGGAATGCTGGGAGCTTCACCTAAGAGAATAGGTAGATCGCCAATAATAGCTGTTCTGGATCTTCTGAAGGAGGTGTTCATGTGGAAGGGTCTGGATTCCATCTCATCAAGGATAAGAAAGTGGGTGATTGCAGTTCAAGAATTTATTTGTATGATAGTATACATACCAGGTGTTAAAAATGTATATATGGATTGTTTTTCTTGGTTGGTGTCTGGTTCAGAAAAGAATGTTGTTCAAGCTGAGTTCAGTGATGGAGAGGTGGATGTGTATGAGGTAACTGGAAGCAACATCTGAAGAATTGTGAATGGTGAAATAGAGAAAGATCTTATTTTTGTGGATGTGATAAGAGATGCTCAGTCTGATAAAGTTGGTTTGTTGTACAAGCCGTGGTCTTTTTTGAGAGACAGGTTATTTTTGGATCGGGGCATGCTGTTGAGAGGAACTAGACTGGTTCCTCCAGTAGGTCTTAGGAGCCGACTTGTGGCTACGCTCATGTAGATCATGTGGGAATAGTTAAGACTAAATAAATATTTCAAGCTGATTTTTGGTGGCCTGGAATAGACATTGAGTTACAACAGTCTGCCAGAGGGTGTTTACAGTGCATGAATAAAGTCAAGATTTTGGCTCCACGACAGGTACATTTTAGATATTTTTGGTCCATTGAGGGGATAGCATCATACTCCTTATTTAATAGTGCTGCTAGATTTGTATTCAAGGTGGGTGGAGGTTGTATGAGTGCCTGACATATCTTTGGGGTTTATCAAGTTTTTAGAGGATGTGTTCAAAATAGGGAGTTTTCCCAGTTAAATTCTTTCAGATAATGGTCCTCAATTTTGTTTATATTATATGGAGGATTTTTAAATTCTTTGGTTTCATCACTAGAAAAGTTCAGCACACCATCAGTATACTATCCAGAAACTGGAAGAGGAGGTCACCGGCGTGAAGGCACTTGATGTGAAGCTCTGCTCTGTGACACCTGCAAATGGTGGCCTGCTACCGTCAAGGGTCACCATTCCTGTGATTGCAGCCTATTAAAGGGATTCACAAACTGTGACCTACCTAATGAATATTAATTAGACGGGTCATTCTGCCGGCCCTTGCAAGTTCAAATTTTATGACCTGACCTCTTAGTACATAGGTTGATTTGCAAAATATGATTCCAATCACAAAACGTTGGTGCACTTTTTGCGACCATTATTTGCAAACTGAATAATAGTACAGCTATCCCTAGGTGTCATATCCTTTTCATTCTTAAGTTGTTTCTTGAAAGCACAACTTTGAAGTGATGGATGCTAGATGTCCAGGTTGGATAATGTTTCCAGTTTTATAAAGATCCTCATACCATCTTCAATCTGGTTTCATAGTGGCATAAAATACAAAGGTACAGATTTATTAGACATTGTTCTCAGGAAGCATTGCCTTGGGGAAATCCACACATTTTCAGACATAGAGAAGAGAAAGAGAGACGGGTATGATCAAGTGCATGTGGTAAAAACATTATTTGCTGTATACATGTATTCAATTACTTTATTCATTTGAGTTTTATGCAGATTGAAGTAGACATGATGCATGACTGAGCGCTTTAAATAACATTTTTAGGCTCAGATTATGAAAAGTGTTATGCATTACAGCAATCAAAGTTGTGCTGTGTTGCGTGACAAGGAGAGAGCAGGAAAGCGCCATATTCACAGAGATATACCACTGTCCTTCTCTGTGCCTAGTGCCATGTGCACTGCTGCAGCGCCACAAAATCCTAGCTATTACCTAAAACTGAATAGTGGATTCTGCACAAGAGGTCAATGGATTGACGCAACAAAGGAGCAGGGAATGTCATCAATGAGCAGTGTGACTATTAACATTAATTAATATTTTCAGAATTTTTAACCTCAAACAAAATCCACACCAGTTTATTAAAAAGAATTATGAAGTTATTTCCCTAGATTAACAATGCTAATGTCACAAAAATAACTCTCAAACACAAATGATAAGCATATAGAATTAATAGTGGCTGATTAGAACGTCTTATATATCTGAGTTTAATCAAAACAGTCAAGCAAATAATCTCCAGTATCATAACACCTATTAATAACACCAGAATTGGCAATAAAGATAAAGTATACATTAGTACAAACAATCAAAGATTGTCAATATGAATCTTGAGCATTTGAAAGTTATTTCCCTCACTAACCACCAATTAGCATCAACATGTTGGATTTCATGTAAAAGAATTTAGAAACACAAATTTAGAAAAACACACTAACTCGGGTTATTAAAAACATTGTTATTATGCAGCATTTAAACTATATGTTGCAGCCGGTACCTGCAAAGCAAAAGAGACACATATATCAATGTGATTTCATACATTACCCATAGAACAACAACAGGCAGTCTACTTCAGCAAAGGGACACCATCAGGTAAGTCTTCAGAGAATCAGGCCTATCAATAGCTAACCCGACACCGCTAATAAGACTCGAACCATCAGGAACTCGAACTAAGAATCACAGAATCCCTCCCTAGAGTGTCTCACTCTTCTCTCTTCCTGACCAGGTTCCTACCCAGATTGTTATACTAATCTTCAAAAAGTCTGTGATTGGTCAGTACATGGGGTGGTTTACGATTCAACCAATAGTCGCTCTAATTGATAACCTAAAATGCAATGACATCAATAATAACCAGGACACATTCATAACAGTAACTTTCCCTCTTCGTCTCGTCTGTGACTCCATTGTTCCGTCTCGTCTAAACTTCTCTTCTCAGGAAGAACTTTCTCAAGTTGAAACATTTACTACCATCCTCGAGGAAGAAACCATGTATTAGTGGCAATTTCAAACAATAGAACATTCAACTCGTAATATGATTTTATAAATCTGACCTTGTAAGACATGGTGCAGCAACCCGCTAGGGGTAGCTGTGTTCACAATTATTGAGCTATTTAGCACACTCTTTTATATAAAAATTAAACCACGGAAAATAACCACAACTTTAGCTAGACTTTTGCCTAGTCAAACAACAGAAATATACTATGGTAACCATTTTCAAAAGTCACCCGTTTTCACATGTTAATTCACTTATATGATTATTACATTGAAATCATTAATAAAAAGTATTAGAAAATTCACACTCTTGCAGTACCGGGCTCCTCACACACAGCTTTGCACTATAGAGCAAGGGTGTCTGCATGAGTTTTGCTTAGGGTTTGTCTTGGAAGGACATCCTTCCAGTACAAATTCCTATGCTTAGACTAACTTCAAAACGTATCCCACTTCAAATTTGTGCTGTACACTGCAGCACACTTGCAAAGTGGGAAAAATGAGAGGAAATAAAAGCATTTCTCCCTTTTAAAGCCTGCTTCAAATGGGCATTATTTTTGGCTCACAACCCTGTCTACTTTTATTAGTAGGTCAGGTTTGGTATCAAAAACCATGGGTGGTTGCATGGGAATGGCTGTGTGCCGTCCATTGAACCTTCCCTTGATGCAGAATAATGCTAAACATTGCTCTCCATTACTTTGAGGGACCTTGCAAATGGTTTACCACCTTATTCAAGAAGTTGGTAAAGTATTAACATTCTGCCACCAGAAATTGGTTGCAAAACATTAATACATCCCATTCAGATTTGATATTTAGAAGGGATGCCCAAAACACGCCCCTTCCAAATATGGAATCATAAACACAAATTGTGATTCGGTAATACGTTACCAAATCGCAGTTTGTGCTTTGAACATATGTCATATTATTTGGCCAATTCAGACTTCGTACACATGGCCCCAAGTCCTCATTGTGATACTACATTAAAAGCAATGCAGAGCTTTCATATTATCACATGAAAGTAACAACACACCAAAAGCATTTATAGTGAATATAAATATTTATACTATCTTTGTTAAAAAAAAAACAGCATCAACTTTCCTCGCACTGTCATGGCCTCCTCGATCTGGGGCCAATTTGTATGTTTTGTATCAATGCCTTTATTTATTGAAAGACTGAAGAATTGTAGGATAACAAAATAATTTCTTTTCAGGCATCTTGTTTAGGTCATTCTCCATCCTTTTTGAGCTTCTTTTCAGAAATCAAGTCAGTTTATCGCAATAAACAATCTAAGAAGCCTTATGGGGACAGAAGAGTTTTATGATTGGCCAGCACGCATGAGTGTTTTTTTTCCTTTTTTTTTTTTTTAACCTTTGGCCTTCATTGCCTGTGGCCAGAGTCGCTATCCATAGAGTGGATAACGCTCCTATAATTCTTAGCTTCCTGGTATTTTCGGGTACGTAATTGTCGAGTCCAGAAGTTAGAGCCTCGGGCCGGGGAGGACCTGTGAGAGGCCCATGTTGAATGCCTTCCGAGGGCAGGGACCCAAGAGGTGGGAAGGCCTCCAAGCTAGCGCACACCAGTGATTGGCCGGTGATGTTTAAAGGGCCCAATCACAAGAAGGGCCTTTGTTTGACTGCAGGATTAAAGGGAGAGATACGGCACAGCCCTACACTGTGCGGTGTGCTCTTGCAAATTGGCCCACCCACCCACACCAGTTACATGTAAGTCGCAGCTGCGGTTTCAGTTGGGGCATGGGCAGAGACAGCACAGAAGAACAGCTAGGAGGAGCGCAATAACCTTAAAAGAGGAGCCGCTTAAGTATGTGTCCTTGACATGCCTCATGGCAGGGGCACTGGGAGCAAGCAAGTGGTCAGTAAGGGGTCAGCTTAGGGCGGACATGTGCTAGGCACAGGGGCTGCCCACACGGATTTCGGCAGCAAGGAGAAGCATAGAAGCCACCTAAGTGCCAGATGCTGTCGCTCACGGCGAGTCCGGAAGTGCAGGCGAGGCAAGATGGACACCAGAACCTAGTGTCAACAATAACAGATAAATATGGACTATGCAGGGAGATTGAGTTGATAAGTGATTGTGTTGTTTATGATCCTTGTTCTATGTGACTAAACTGCAGCCGTTGTGCACCAACAAGTGTCTCTTGTGTGTAATAAGGTAAAAAGGGTGCAGCTGACAAGGTCACTCGCCCATCTAGGAGGGTTTAAGACAGATAATCGTGGATTTTAGAGATGTGCTGCAGGGCCTACAGGCAGCTTCTGTTCCAGGTCCCTGATCTCGCTCTAAGGGCGACATGAGGTGCAGTAGGTGCATTTCCCTCACCTGCTGTGACCTCTCCCCATACTCAAGGCAACCTTAGACCTGCAACCAGCCCTCAACACATATCCTGCCACAAGCAGTTGATCACATTTGTGCGAAATGGGGAAAAACATGCAGTATCGAAATAGGTATTGTGGGGTCTGCCTATTAGCCCCATTATGGCGGAAAAACTTTTGGTCCCAGGATTTAGGTTTCGGAATGAGGATACTGGTCGAAATCAGAGATTCTGGTCTTCTAGTTGCTCCACAATTGCTCCACAACTAAATCTGTGGAACTTATAATGTGGGCCCAAGACTTGAAAGTGAGAGGGGTTTGGTTGAGTTTAGTTGCAGATACCAAAATCTGTAGAACCTACAACGTAATGTGCCAAGAGACTTCGAAATTTCTCCAATGCTCGCAGTTTCTTATTACAGTAATTGGGATATATTTTTTCCATTGCACGAGCACTATATGCTCCAGGGCTCTGGAAATGAAGCCAAGGCCGCCCGGTTAACTGTCCTGGGACTCAGCCTTGAAATGTTCTGGCCTGCTTGATTCTAAAAATAGCGTTTA